>NC_081826.1:108412500-108557500 GCF_030867095.1 Alligator mississippiensis
TAATCTAACTTTGTACATTGAAATTCAGCCTTCAAAGTTACTAAAATAGAATCTGAAAATTGACTGTGCTTTCAAGAAAATAAAAGTAGCATATGCCACAGTGTATTTTGAATGTCTCCCTTTATATAGTCATACATTTTTTTTTCTCATAATGTAGCTAATCACCTCTCTACTTATAGAATATGATAGGTGTTCATTACTGATAATTAGAGTGTTTGGAATCAATTTATGCTTGTTTTCGAAATCAGTCCTCAAAGCATCGAAGTGAAAATAATCGGTGAAAACAAAAGTAGGTAGCTCACTGCCTTAGGAATCGGTAATCTCAAGCACTATAAATTCAAAAGGATTCAGGAAAAAAAAATCAAGGAACAACTGATTTTGTAAGACATAGTTGCCACTGTAGAAGATCAAATTTTGTTGGGTTTCTTTGTGTTGAGAAACAAGCACTCATAGTTATATGGAAGATGAATAGAAACTGTTACAACCTAGATAGTTGCTGTGGCTCAGCATATTATTATTGTTCCAGCTTGTTGAGCCTTATAAAGCAGAAAGGGGATACAGAAAGGGATTTGAATAACATTACAATTAAAACAGAGATTCATAATTTCAGTATAATCAGCATGTTGGTCTGCCTGCTGGTGACAGGTTGAGGAGGTTATTTTCAAGAGTCTCTGTTGCAGGATAGGTTGTTATTGCTACAACACAGAATGGGGAACTTCTGCAAAGTTTCTAGACCACCTTTGTCCCATCTCTGACAACTACAAATTCTGAACTTTGGCTTTTTGGGGAACAGGAGAAAATAGGTCTTTTTAAAATGCCAATACAAGCGTGGAACAATTTGGCCATGTTCTAGTTTCATCAAAGGATGTGGGGCAATTGATTTTAGTAGCATCAAGATTTGACCCTCAGTATTTATAATAGTCTATGAAAGATAAAGGCAATTTTAAATGTTATTCCTGTCTATAAACAGCTATTCTCCTGAGTAGCTTTTGAAAATTTGTGAGAAATGGTCAATTGTTTGACATTCAATGTTGTTTGTTCAGCAGCCTTTTATATTTCAGGCATATCTTTTAATACAGAGCCTTAACAAGAAGGGGTAGTACTTTTCATGTAAGGCTACACAAACTGGATGAACTGTCATATCATTTATTGATTCCATAGCCAGTTATCTCAGTGAGATGTCTTTTATAAAAACTGCTGATAGTGATTTGAAATAAAAAATAGAATAATGGTTGTGCAGTCTACTAGTTCAGTATATGAAGTACTAAGAAACCATCATATCAATTCAGGGATTTGTGTGCAGTCATTTACAATCTGTTTCTTTTATAGACATATTGCCATGGTTGCTAATTTTGGTGTATGGTATTTTCTAGAACTGAATAAACTTCATCCTTTTTTTCCCCAACAATTAATGGAGACATAATTCTTGTTCACATGATAGCAGCTACTGTAAGAAATCAGGACTTCATGTCAGCAAATGAACCCAGGACTGAATCAAACCACTGGCATCAACAGTAGTCAATAACAGCTGCTTCACAGAAAATGTTGAGGGGTCATGGGCAGCTGTGAAATCATCTACACATAATGGGAGGCTTTTTGTAACCCTTTGATTTGGAACATAAACCTTTACCTTTTTTCTAGGTTTTTTTTTTTCTTTCTTTTTTAATCATGTCTAATACAACTGTTTAATGCTTTCATACTTATATAAAGCCTAATTTTTAAAATCTTTCTAAACTTTTGCTTTCACTAATAAACACTGGCACTGAGTTTTATTGGTTAATTATATTTCATATTTATATATTGTTTGTTTGTTTGTTTGTTTGTTTGTATGTAAAATATTTGTCTTCCAATTCTGCATTGAGTATCCCCTTGAATGTACTGTTATGAGGAGATAGCAGTCATGGCACTTTACTTTCTCTGGACCTTTCATGATTTTTTTTATTCAGTATCTCATGTCACTTTTTATTCATTTCCTGTCTTTACTAAACAGATCAAATCTGTTCAATTTCTGTTCAGACTAAGGATTTCTCATGTCTCAAAATTTTTTCATTGCCCATTTCTGAAACACTTACATTTCTGCATTGTAAGAGGGAGTGAGCAGAACTGAACATACTGGGTCATGTCATAACCTTGTGTAAATCACAATCTCTTGAAGTCAATGAAGCAATGCAATTTTCACCAGAAGTAGTTGGGTACTGGAGTGATACTATATAAAAGCATTGCTAAAATGATGCTCAGTTCTCTCTCATGAGTGTTTACAGTCAATTTCAAATCTTGCAATGTATACAAATAGTTCAAACTTTTCCTTCCATTGTAAATTACCCAGCATTTGTCAACAATACATTTCTTCTGCCATCATGTTGTCTGTTCACTTAGCTTTCTTAAGTCCCTCTGAAATTTCTTATAGTTTTCTCTGCTCTCGACCAGTTGATGTCATTTTGTCCTATGTGCATATTTTTCAGTGCCATCATTCATCTCCATTCTCACATCATGCCTAAATATATCAAACAAAATTGGCTCTTAAGACATTCTTTTGCCCTGCTGAAAGTTCATAATGAATACTGATATTTTATTTCCTGACTTGTAAGTTAGCTTCTCATTCTTGATGGAACGTTATCATATACAACATAACTACTTAATTTTCTTAATAGAAGCTTGTGAATCTGTTTAACACATTTAGCCACATTGTGTTTTATTTAGAAAATATTTTGTAGTGCTGAATAGAGCTGTTGAATAGTATTGATATTCTCAGGTCAGATAGCTTATTTTATAGCGTACTTGAATAGAACAAAGATAGATACATTTTCCAAATGGTCTTTGCTGGGCACAGCTGAGGAGGCATGCTAAGGAAGCCATTGAAACCCCTTCAACCATGACCAGTTCTGTACTGGTCTTGTCCTTGGTATACTTTAAAAAAAACTATATTAGTTATGACTGGTTTCCTAGAGGTCTCTTACAATCGGGGATTGCCCTGGCACAACTGCCACACGCTTCTTTCCTAGCGAATACCAGGTGTGTGTGAAGGGGGCTGTAGTCATTTCTGTGCTACCTGGAAATTATCTTATGCCAAGAGCATCCTCCACTTGCCTAATCTTCTGAGTTTTGTCATCCTGTTTAAGAGACCAACCCAAAAGTAACTTTAGTAGGCTAAACAATTTAGTTCATCCTGCTTTCCATGTCTCTATCAGGATGTTTTCTTTTTGTGAAAATTAAACATTTTAGTCCATTTCAATAGGTTAATACAAACCAGAGTAGACTTGTATCACCAAATCTTAAACCAGTCTTCCATATTCACTGTGGGCCCAAATGCAGTGAAAGCACTGAGTCATGGGGTGAGGTGCTTTGTACCCCTTACGGTGTCTAGATCAGAGCTCAATGACGTTTGTCATACTAAAACATGAAGTCAGAAGAGCGAGTGTGCTGGCAGTATGGCTGTTGGATTGATGTTCCTTTCCAGTTTGGATTAATATGGTTAAAACCTTTTATAAATGGAAAATATAGGCTATGCCAGTGACTGATTTCCTTTTCGTCACTGCAGAATTGCACCATAGTCTGGGTTAGCACCAGCCACCTACAAGTCAGGGTTGAAAACTCTGCCCTTCAGTATTGCAAGATTGGATCATATTCCCTGTTCAAACAAATTAGGGCCTTTGTGTAGCTTTTCCAGCATTTGGGATATGTTCTTTGGATCAAGAAAGCAGTCCTAGATAGATAAAGGCAAGGAGAAGAGCTAATCATGTATGCTTTTAGTACGTGACTTTAACTTTTTATAGAGGGCTGTGATTAGAATTAGAGCCATTTACTATATCATGAACATGGCTTTGAATTGTGTCATCAACTTGTGCTTCAAAGCAAGAATGTTTTAGATTTTTTGTCTATTGAATCAGCCTCTGCATTTTATTGTGATCTCTTTCATTCGTTTCAATCCTTTAAATAGATGAAAGCCAAACTAGTTAACAAAAAATTGTGTAGATGTAGATTACTATAGTTGTAGTCGTTTGGGTTCATAAACTACTGAAACATGCTGGTTTGCTTTGCTTTAAAATATATGTAATGTAATATTTTGTGTTTCACTTAATACAGCTACTATGCGACTAGAAATTGTAAACATAGGAAATATTAGAATAATGAAGGATAATATAAAATCTTTGCTAGAAAACAGTCTATAAATTGCTATTGTACAATGAAGATTGTATTTTTAAAGTGTATTTTACCAAAGTGTAGACTCTGTCTGACTTTTGTTGAGCTTTTTTGTGGTGTATGCTAGGTAGCATGCAAAGCAGGCTAGAGTCCTGGAGAGGACCATTGTCTTAAACATTTGCTTTATCTGTTCATTCCAGTAGATGGCTACAGTTCACTACCATATTGCAGCTATAATAGATTTTTACAGTAAGTAAATCAGAAGATGAAGGTTGAATTACTATAAATGAGTTGACCTGTACATTTTTCTTATTTCATGTGCTTAGTCATGCACTATTCACAATTTTTTCTAAGTACATCTTTTTAAAAACTACTGAAACATATTATAATGTTGCTGTTACTTCCGAGACTCAAGGTTCTGTAATGTAAATAGCTTTCATTTTGTTTCTATTCTAATTTTCTAGCATTTCTAATTTTGTATCATTAGAAGAGTACTTATAATATCTGCATACAGAATGAACCAGTTCATCGTAAAGCCATGTGTTAGTTTTGTTAAGTGGATGCTTACAAAGTCTCAATATTCTATTTTGTTACTATTTTAAGCTTTATAGATAGAAACAGTTATTTATCACTCACTTTTGTCAAGTCAACTTTAGCTTTTATTGAAGCAGCTGTTTTTTAGTAAGCCTTTTCAGCATTAAGCGTGAAGTGGTAACTTTACACATATGAAAGTTTTTTTTTTGTTTTTTTTTTTTTTAATGCTTACATTTCCTTTAAGTTGTACGTTTCAGGATTTCATTAATCTGAATTTCCTTCTAGACCTTTTTTTTTTTCTTGATTTGCATACAACTAAGATGATACAAGAGACTTTTTTTAAAGCCACTTGAAAAACTGCTTGCTTCTTAAAAGCTGGTGATTAGCAGTTCATGGAGTTCTTTCTAAAGGTGTATTAGTCTTTTGTACTTTATGAAGTAGTGAACAATGCATTACTGAGGGAACAGGCATCCCTATTGACTTTCCAACAGTTTTTTAAATGTGAAAAAGGAAATATTAGAATGAGTCATTCTGAATTCTTGGCATAATTAGCATATATTTTTATTTGTGTTTTGAGTGAGGAAAAGAAATTTTGGAAATTACTCATACATATTGCTAGTACTTCCAAGCATACTTATTGCTAGTATATGCTACTATCACATTTCTTCAGTTTGTGACATTACCAAGATATTTCTAAAAAAATCTCTGCAGTTTTTCCTCACAGCAGTTGTTGTCTGGGCAGAGGAATTTAAGGTAGGATTTTAGGCAGATTTTTGTTGTTTTTTAAAAACGAAAATGCCATTTTTACATTAACTGTTGTGCTATACCACTGCAGTATTAGGTCCCTTCTCAATCAACTGCCAGTTTATATAGCTGGCTACAACTGCTTAATCTATTATTAATAAGCAGTGGAACTGAGTTATACAAATGATAAAAATGCACCAGTTTTATACAGGAATTTAATTTTCATATCTAAACTGCATACAATAACTGTTCTCCACCATGAAGATAAATGTATTAATTATTTATAAATTCTTTATATTTTATAGTATCGATTTAGGGATTCATTCATTATCACTGAAATATTGAAAGCCTTAAGTGTAACTACAATATTTACCATTTACTCATTTAGTTACAGTGTCAGATTATGTCCAGAAAGTCATTTGTTTACGAACTAGATTTAGTTTTAAAATTGGGTCAGATTCCAGGAGAATAAATGAATCTTTTGTTGTTTTTTGATCTAAGAAATGGAATATTCAGAAATATGCATTTAGAATACCAGCCCTTTTTACACATCTAAGCCTTTATTTTATTCAAATGGTTTGAAAGAATTACTAGTCCTTATAGTTCAAAATATTTTTGACCCCTTGTTGAGAAGCCTATGTGCTACAGGTTTATCGAGGATCATGGATTTTAATAATGTAAACAATGTTAGTCTCTCACTTCTGGTGTTCCTGGAACCAGGACACTCGCACACAATACTTTGGTTCCTAAACCCTGGAAATATGTCAGCTACCCAGGAGACCACCTGGTCATGCCTAGAACACCTCATTCATGACAAAGATAGCACCTGGAAGGCAATTATGGCCAGGACCAGGGATATGCAGTCATGAGTCCCTGTTGAACCTTAATGGACTACAGAAAGGAAAGCAGGAAAATTAGTGAAGTAACAATTGTGCCTTAATGAAAGGATTGTTAAGCACTAAACAGAATATTTGCTTAGAATGTATTTCTCTAGTCATTTGAACTTGTGTCTAATCATATATTTAAATTTCTTATGAACCCTTTCAGAATGTCTTCACCAAATTATTTACGCAGAATTTGAAGATTTATTAAGCAAGCCTATTTTTATTTTGTAATGCAATTCCTAGATTAAGGATCTCTGCAAACTATTTAGTTCCTTACTGTAAATAAAATATTTTTTTTTTCTTTCTGGGCTTTAATTTCAGTTCAGTTTTTGTGTCCCCTTTTATGTTCTTCCCTTTGTTTATTTAATGTAGTCAAATAAAAAGCAATGTGAAAATAATGTTAAATTTTAACTTAAATGGTTGAACGTTAGGAAATTGGGAATTAATGCTGAAAAATCCATTATTAACCTCTTTTGTTCTGGCTAGGTATAGAAAAAAGAGAAAAATGGAATAAAATGGCTTGTTGCTATTTTTTACCCTCATTTTGTTAAATTTAAACATCATTGAATAGTGTATCTCACCTGTTCTCAAGGGTGTATGCTGTAATAGGGCTTGCCCCACCTTGGGATGATAACCCAACCTTAGATTTACTGGTCTGATGTTGGGCTATAGCATGTTCTTTCACCAGGCATTCTGGTCTGCTTTTTCAAATGTTGTCCAAATTACTTCCCACTCTGCACGGGAGCTGCAATTGCTACACTTGTTCTGTGGCCATTAAAATAGGCCAATTGTACAAGATCTGCAGTACTGTTCCTTAGTTGACCACTAGGGAGTGTTAAAGTGAGGGACTGAAATTAATTTTCACCATTTTTTTTTCTTTTTCTAAATTAAAATGCTATTGCACTTTTACCTACAAGAACATTCTTGGTCTTCTGTACGTTATAAATAGTTTTATGCATTACAGAGACATTTGTCTTTATGAGCTTTAGACGAAATTAAAGGTAAAATGCTGAACATTTATAAATAAAAATGAATCCTTTATGTGTAGATTGTGTATTTACTTGTAATATTACTAACACGTCTAGTTAATAGTAAACTTATTTGCATAATTTTGATAGTAAGTGCATTATACCTGTCTGGTAAAGAGGTAAACATTTTTAATCTGATTGTGGCTGAAAAACAGCACCTTGTCTTTATCTAATTATTTCCTTAAAGGTTGTTCAGCAAATGTCATGTATTTTACTAACTGTATGCTTGCTTAGAACAAGACAAGATATTTACATTTTACTGAATCAAGAATCACAGTAAAAGTGCTACTACCTTAGAAATACATTTTGATAGGTGAGTTTAAATTCAACATGATAGCATGCCATAATATATAACAAAATACTAAATGCATCTTTAGAAGGTGATGCATATAAAAATACATCCTTTTCTGTACATAAACTGCTTCAATGGACTTGTGTTTTAATTAGAAATGTAGTAGATTGTAAATACTCCTGAATTCTGTCCTCTTATCTAGGAGGTTCAACAAAATCTTAACAAGTACATTAAGGTGGCTGACATTGGGTCTACATTATATGGTCTTTTGCCTGGGGTGTTCTCATAAAAATGAACAGAGCTTTATATAGTTACAATGTGCACTAAATTTGTGCTCAGCATCCATAAATAAAATATTTTAAGTCTTCCTAAAGAATAACTGTTGTTTTGAGGTGTCTGCAGAGCAAGAATACATGCTGTTGTTGTAGATTGTACAGATTATTTTTCCTCTTAAATGACCATCTTAGTTACATTTCATTCACCTTCATTACTGTCACCTGTTTATGTAGAAATATATCATACATGAATTGGGTTCTTTTATAAGATTTTTATTAAATAATAACAACAAACCACATTTAGTGCCAAAGTATATTTTGATTCTAAGTATGTATACAGTCTGACTAGTAATTTCAGAAGAATTTACTTTTGTCTGGTTTACAAATTGAAAAAAGATGGTAAAGATTAGGTTAATTTTAATTTTATTTATGGAGCTCTTTAAGAGTATTTTAAAAGAAACGCAGTTTCATTAAAATAGAAATTAACCTTTTTGTTTTAAATGTTAGATTGTCCCTGAACAATGTAGGAATGTTATTATACAGAACAATACTTATGAAAAAAAGAAATTGGTAAATACAAGTTTCATTACCCTAAAAGATGTATTTTTAATGATATTTGACTTTTTCACAATATTGAAATGAATATTGGTATAAATAGGAATATTTAACTAAAACACAAGTAGTTTGTATAGTAGACTAATGTTTTATATATTTGTACATGAGTGAGCAATTATTCTAAGAAGTTTATAAAATGTGTTCCAGTGCCAAAAGTTGTACTAAAACAAACTGTGCAGGTAATGGTGACAGAAGATATATGTTCGATAGTTTTGAGAAATAAATAGGCAAAATATGTATGGATCTTTTAATGATTACAGTTCTTGATAGCTTTCATAAGAGAGCACATAATTTGTGACAACTCCAATAAAAAACGTGGCAGCAAAACTTTCTGAGTTAGCGGCAAAGTAAATGGGGCAGGTTTTGCATTTCGAACAGAAATCTTATGAACTGTGATTGAATTTGTCGTGAAAGTGTGTCAGAATTAATAAAGTATTTACGTGCAAGGTTGCTGGGCTTTGCAGACTGTTTAGGGCTGAGGGTTGCTTAACATGAAAAGTCATTTCTGTGCATTTGGTATTAGACAGCAAAGGACAAATGTACATCTGTGCATTTCGGATTGTAATGCCATTTCTCATTTCAAACCATTTTTGTCAGGATACCAGGCAAAACAATGATGCTTTGAGGACGTAATTAAAGATATTGTTCAAAGAACAACTTTCTGCATATTTGAATTATTACTGTCATCAAAATCATACAAATATGGAAATATGATTGCCAGAAGCACATAAATCAATGATCAGCATGGCCTCAAAATCCAATAAATATGTAGAGTTAAACACTTTAAAATGCAAATTGCATCTGATGATTTGCATATGGTAGAATTTAAAGGAAATTTTGTTGCTTAACAACCTCTAAGGTAGCAGTTAGGGCTATGGGTAAACATAGATTTTTTTATTCATCATTGGTCAAGTTGCAAGATTTGATAAATGATAGGAGACTGCTTTCTTTGGTTAAAATGACTGCATTCTTTACTGAATCCTAAAACTGCCTTGAAGTCATCTGAATAATTAAGAGTTAATTATTCTTCATCCATCTAAATCAGAAAAGGACAGATTTAGGGAAGGAATTTATAATTTTTGCCTCGCGTCCTGTCATGTCGTAATGTGATAAACTAAACTGACTCCAAATAATATCTAGTGACCTTATAGTAATTACGCCTCACAAAACATTTTGGTTGCAATTTTTTAATTGCTTACATCAATTCCAGAAACTACATGTTAACAGACTCTGAAGTTTAATTGTGTTCAAAAGAAAGCAATATAAAATTCATGTTCCATTACTATTATGTTTTAGGTTCATCAGTGTGGATAACAAACAAGTTCCTTTACTTTATTTCTGAGATAGCAAAGAGTGGCTCTCCCTTCCTTTCTTTTTGTCCTTTTTTTCCCAAGTAGCCATTATTGTGAGAGGGTAATCAACCTTTCCACAAGTGTTTTCTTTGTTTTTAATGTTAAAATGTGAGCTTTCCTTCAAGAAGAAAACTACCCGAAGTCTAACAACAGTAACTGGTGATGTTTTGTTGTTTTTTACTGACATAAGTATAATTTGCATGTTTAAATAAAGCATGGTTTCTTAAGAATGTCTGAAATTATTTCTATAAAATTAGAGCAAAGAAATCAAGGGAAGTAGGTTTACATTTTCTACTGCATATTATTCCTTCCAAAGAGAGAGAGCAGTTTCAGTATTGAAAACTGAAGCCTGTCTATATTTGCTAATTTAGAAGTAAAAAAGATTTTCTTCAAGAGCTAGCGTTTTACAAATGTTTACTGATCACAAGAGGAATTGTAATAAAGAAATCAATATGCATGATCCCTTTTCATGTAGTACAACAAGGTTACACTGTTAGGTTAAATACAGGCTGCATTCCTTTTCAGAAAATCAATTTGCTGTATAGTCTGCAACAGCTAGTCTCTTCTAAGAGTCATTTTACGTTGTGCACACAGTAAATTCTATATTGATGCCTTCAAATAGTATTGACTAATAAAAAATATCTCTAAGCACAGTAACTTGACTCTTAGAAGAACATTAACATCTTGAAAGAATAGTACACATACTAATTATTTAATTTGCATCCATGAGACAAACTGGTAATATGTATTTTTATATCCATGCTAATTTAAAGGATGCACAAGACCAGCTTTATGGCATTATTTTCAAAACCTTTTAAAATGTTGCCTTCATAATAATAACAACAGAATACAAAGCATAATGTCAAACACTATAGATTTAAATTGAGTGTTTACTGAATTTTGAGATTTTTTTTTTAAAGGCTTTCTGTATAAATGTTTAAAATGCATTTAAGGCCAAGCAGTTGTTATTGCTGTATATTTTTAAAAGCTTCATTGAGTTTATAAAATAGCACCAGATTTTTGCAAAGATAATCTGTTACCTGCCTTAGTTCCAAAAAGACCAGGCAATGCATAGTGAAGATAAAAAGTTAGTGACTGTATTCAACTTCTTTGAATATAACATGGCTTAAAACCCAGGTTTTATGAGGGAAATATATAGGAACATGGTTTATTTTCAGATCTTGTTTTCTCAGAACATAAAATTATGTCTTTTAAAAAGCTTTGACCATTTTTGATGCAACTGTTCAATTGCAAAGACAATCTTTTGCTTTTTGTGTGTTTTTTACTGAGCAGTTCTTGATGGACTCTGACTTTTCCTTTTATTTCTGTCAACCCAATTACAGTACATTAGAATGCACCCTGATCCTACTTGTTTGCCTGTTATGCAGTGTATATGTTTAACTCATAAGCATGTTCATTTAGATATTTCAGTCTGATCATGCTGAATGTCTTGCAGCAACACATATTGATGTCTACACAACATTAGATAATGCCAACCTCTAGTTACTCATCCCAGATATAGTAAAATGCAAACATGTGTGTTTTTGATCACTTATTTGCTATTGTGCTTGAACAATCCAGGTTTTTTTTTTTTAATTTGCTATTTAGATGCCAGAACTGAATATTAATTTTTATGCCTTGAGTAAATTCAGGTTTTAATTTGAGAGGATGTCACTCATTAACATTTGAATTTACTCATGTCATAAAAATAACTACAGCTTAGAATAGAAAAAGATTCAAACTAATGCTCTGGTTAGAGCCAGAGATTAAACATTGTTATTTGTAATTACATTTTAATTTGGAATATCAGAAAAGTTATTTGTCTAACTTTTAAGAGTGAGGTTGATATTCACCGCTACTTTGAAGGAAAACACTGTGATGGAGAATGCTTTGATAATAGCTAAACCAGTTTAATTCCTTTCAGGCCTAGCTGTTTCTTTTAATATATAAGACATGACCATTATTTTTTTCTGAACATAAAAATGCATCTAGTAAAAAAAAACATGCTTTAGGTAGAAATTATTGGCTAGAAACCCTGGCTTGTTGTTTGTTTGCAGCATTCTTGTTAAGGACCTGAATTACCCAAACAGCAATGTAAACCAAGCCAGGCATAGCAGCAGACAGAAAAATACATTCAACTAGTGGGATCATGGATTTGTTTGATTCAGGTAATTGAAAGTGTTTCATACTATTATTGCAACGTGAAGGCTTGTTTAAGTGTCTAGCTGTCAGTCAGTTTGGAAGGTGAAAAGTATTCGATTGTCACTCTGTCAGTCAATAGAGATGAGAACTGTCTGCCTAATGGATTTCTTTACATAGATGTCTGCATGGAGGTAGAAGTAAAATCAATGTGTTGTCATGTGCAAGTACGCTGCATCAAACTGCCAGGTGAAATGCAACTGTATTTCTATAACGTCTACATCCTTGTATTGTTCGTGGAAGACAGACAGATGCTTTCTGTATTTACAGATTGAGAGCTCTATATGGTTATACATGGAAGGTTTATTTCTCACCATTTTTAATTATGTTTTCCTTCCATATATTTCCAATAATTCATGCTACCCCTCTCTTCATCCACCCCATTTCAGTCATCTGAAGGATTGGAGTTTATAAAACAGAATTTAACTTAATGGGAAAAACGTTAGATTGTGATACCACAAAGTAAGAGCCTGCACACTGTCCTTGTACTCCTGGCTTTGTAGGAGATTACTGCTTGGCAATTTTAATTTCTATTGCACTAATATTACACTCAAGCTGTTTCCTGCTTCTCTTGAACCTGTTATAATACCACCTATAATAGGTTTTAAAAGAGAGAGTTTATTCACACACTATAACTAGAATAGGTGTCATAATTCAGGGAATTCTATATGCTCACAGACTTTAGAATTTTGGACATGGACTTTAGTGGCATTAGAATTTGATCAATGGCATGGTTTTTCCTTTGTGTTATTTAAAACATAATGGAATTTTAAAATGTCTCAGTTTTTTAAAACAGAAAAGAAATTGATGCCAAAAAAGATCCCTATAAAAAGTACCGGGACACGTAAAGGTGGAAAGAAAATCTCTCATCTTAATCATTTTGAGCCCCAACATGCATACATTTACTATTCTAAGAGATCTCAATTAGGATTGGGTCCCAGTTAAGCTAAGTTATGAACCAACATGCGCAAAGGCATGATTTTTGTTCTACGAACGACTTCAAATTTTAGATGATCCTCCCATAATTAGATTGGTATATCCATGGAAAATTATAACAAATTTATAATTTTGCATGTATAGAATCTAATTATTAGCAGGTTGCCTTAAATTCAAAGTCATTTTGGGTTGGGAAAAATATGGCATTTGTGTACTTGCCATTTTTTTTCTGATAATTAAAATTATATATAGCAGGTAAACTAGTATTATCCCCTTTTGTGACAAACGGAGGAAGAAGAGAGAGTAAAAATGATTTCTAGCTTATGATCCAGTGCATCAGGCAGGATGATCATCAGCACAAAGAATGGGGGAAGGCAAAAGAGAGAGCTTGGACAGCAAATGTCCAAAAGGAGGTGTGAGAATGGATGGGGGGAAACAAGTGAGCAGTAGAGAGGCAGGTCTGACAATTGTTAGCATACAGCCCAATGACTACTGTATCTGTGTGAGTGGATGAGGTCACCAAGGGGAGGTTGTAAAGGGAGGAGAGGAGAAGAACAAGGGCTGATTTTTTTTCCGGGAACCCAGAGATCCAAATGAGAATATTCATGCTTGATTCACTGTAAAGGGTAGATGGTGAGAATCTAAGGCAGCTGCTCAGAACACACACACACACACGCACACAGTTTTTTTTCCCCTAGGAAAAAAAGTTTCAGTGTGTGTGTGTGTGTGTGTGTGTGTGTGTGTGTGTGTGTATAGTAAAAGCCACGTTATCCAGCACTTCATTAACTGGCATGCTCCATTAACCAGCATGCCGATTGACATGGCAAAAGCGAAACCAGAAGTCCCAGTTCTATTTTGGCCGACTTTGGACCACAGCTCGGGGCAAGCAGCCTGCACAGGGGCCTCCTTCCTGTCCCCCAGCACAATGACATGGCAGGAGGGGCGGTGGCCTGAACAGGCATAGACACCTGTTTGCACCTCTCAGGTAATCAGCATATTTGGTTATCTGGCACCCCCTATTTCCCATAGGTGCTGGATAACAGAGCTTTTGCTGTGTATATATATAGTCATATATACACCGTCATATATATGTGTGTGTGTGTGTGTGTGTGTATATATATAGATATCTCTCTCTCTCTCTCTCTATATATATATATATATATATATATATATATATATATATATATGAGAGAGAGAGAGAGAGAGAGAGAGAGAGATATCTATATATATATAGAGAGAGAGAGATATATGATGGTGTATAAATATGACTGAAATCCCATGAGATATATACATCTCCCTTGATTATCTACTGTACAGCATTGTGCCCAACAGGTGAATACAGAATATAAGCTTATTTCTAAACGGCCTGACTTGTTCCTCCAACAAATGTTAACAGGGTTCTACAAGCAGCAGTTTCCTTTATTACTCCTTTTATTTGTTCTTTTTTCCTATATTACTCCTCTTATTTGTTCCCAGGACATTATCCATCTTGTTCACTGAATGAGGCAGGGATCCCAGAACAACAATATGAGATCTGGTAATGGAAGACCACAGTGTGGATGCATGTACCACAATGCATATGCATAAACAGGCAGAATTAAAGTTGTGAAGATTCATAGATTTTTAAGGCTTGAGGGAAACTATGATGAATTATTCTGATATCTGCATAGCAAAGGCAACAGCATTAATTTTAGCATTTTCTACTTCAAAGTAGTTGATGTTGTAACTTACTGTATTTACTTGAATCTAAGATGACCCCAAATTTAATATGACCCCTCCCCCCCCAATAATTAGATTCGGTATATGAAAAATGTATAAATTTGTGAAATTTTCCAGGTATAGAATCTAAGTATTGAAGGATTTTCTTGAATCCTATCTCTGCTGCGCCACCCCCTGCCTGCTACAGCAGGGAAAGTAATGGCTGTTGGGGGGCAGGTTGGGTGGCTGGTGGGGATGAGGCAACCCCTTCCTCTCTGTCCTCTCTACTTCTTCCCCCTGCAGCCTCTCGCCCCGCACCCCAGGTCCCCACAGTTTCTGCCTCTTCCCCCCTCACTTCCCTGCTTACTGCCAGACACTGCTCAGGCTCTGTTGCCTGCCAGGTTATGGAGCTCAGCACATGGAAGTTTAGCCCTTGCCAGGCCATGCAGCAGCATCAGTTCTGCTGACTGGCTGAGCAGGGGACAAAGTTTCCCTGTGCTCTATGCCTAGGAGGGAATCCAGCCTCAGCTGGAACTGAGCTGCTCCTGGCAGTAGGGGGAGGAGGGGGGATGAGGAAGCGGGGCAGGGGCAGAAGCTGTAGAGGGCAAGCAGAGTGAGGGGCAGAAGGGCATGTGCTGCTGCTGTGGGTAAATAATATTTAATAAAGATTTTCTATGTTACTTCTTGGTTGGTTTTTTTCTTAGGAACCTCAATTTTTGTTATATTGCGTAAAACACTCATCAGGATTAAGATTTGAATTTCAGATCTCTGGCTTTATAGTAGATATTTCTCACTTGAACTATTAAATAGAGAAGAATTAAACAGAAGGACTGGCAGGAGGAGGAGCTTATTTTCTGTTGATGGTTTTCTAGAGAAAAATATTTTACATTTTTTCCAAATTACATATCAGAATATTTGCACTTCATAGATTTCATAGACATTAGGGCTGGAAGGGACTTTGGAAGATCATAGAGTCCAGCCCCCTGCCCAAGGGGCAGGAAGTTAGCTGGGGTCATAGGATCCCAGCAAGGTAAGCATCCACATTTCTCTTGAAGGCATTCAATGTAGGTGCATGAACCACCTCCGATGGTAGGCTATTCCAGACCTTGGGGGCTCAGACAGTGAGGAAATTCTTCCTTATGTCTAGTCTGAAATGGTCTTGCTGGAGTTTATAACTGTTCGACTTTGTCATCCCTTGGGGTGCTCTGGTGAATAATCGTTCCCCCAGATCCTGGTGAACACCCGTGATAAACTTATAGGTGGCCATCAGATTGCCCCTGAGCCTGAGCTTTTCCAGGCTAAAGAGTCCCATAGCTCTCAGCCTGTTGTCGTAAGGTCTGTTTTCCTGACCTCTGATCATGCGCGTGGCTTTTCTCTGGACTTTTTCAAGCTTCTTCACATCCTTTTTGAATTGTGGAGCCCAAAAATGGATGCAGTACTCCAGCTGCAGCCTCACCAAGGCTGAGTACAATGGGAGAATGACATCCTGGGCTTTGCTTGAGAAGCATCTATGGATGCAAGCCAGCATTTTGCTTGCTTTACTGGCCGCAGCATCACACTGAAGGCTCGTAATCATCTTGTGGTCAATCATGACCCCCAAGTCTCTTTCAGCCACAGTGCTAGCCAGCATAGCACTGCAGAGCCTATAAGGATGCTGCAGGTTTTTCCTCCTAAGGTGGAGAACCTTGCATTTTTCGGTGTTTGTCAAGTTAAGATACACTTACAGCTTATGTAATCATTCAGTGAAGTAGGAGACCTTACTCGAGTGTGGGCAATGTACAGAATAAATAACGCTAGTTATTGGTGAGACTTTGAACACGTGATCATGTCTGGTTCCTAGCAGCACCAGATGCATCTGGTTTTTTTTGTTTCCCTCTTCCTTGAAAGTGAAGTAGTGCACTGTATATAGTAATGAAGTGGGGCAAAATCTTGGAAACAATGATTTTATAAAAAACTTGTAATTCAGTCAGATTTGCATGGATTTATAAGAGGCCTGTAAAAGGATTTCCTGACCTGATGACTATTGCCTTTACTTGCCAGGTTCAAGAGGCCTGCTGCAAAATATAATTGAAGGCATGGCAAATATTGCTTGTGCAATTTCCATTTTTTTTGTAGATAGATGGAATAGAGGATCTGCAGTTTATTACTGTATTACTTTTTATGTCCTATTTAATTAAAAAAAAATATTTGAAGTATATACTTTAGCTTTATGAGTTAATGTCAGATTTGGAGGGGGGGAAATAGTGCTATGCAATATATAAGACATTTAAAAAAATTGTTTGAGGTCCATCAAAACTGAAAATTCCAAGGGCTCTGCAGTTGGGCACTGTTCAGTTGTTCCCTTGTTATCATTCTTCATTAACATATCCAATTATGTCATTCCTCTGTTTGTTGGTTAGTGTCAAGTTCATTTAGTTTGAGCTATGTAGCAACTATCACACTATACACACCTATGTTGATTATGCTGAAACATAAACTGCCTGTGAAAGCAAGCTCAAGGCTAGCTGATAGTGCAGACACAAGCAAAAGAAAAGTTCAAATAATAATGAGGCTGTGCAAAAACTTAAGCAATGGTTAAATAAGGCTGAATATAAAAGAAAAGTTCAAATAATACTATAATTTACCACTCAAGCAGGTGCAACTAAAGCTAAGTGTGACAAGCTATCCTAACATGGGAGGCCCCCAGGATCTTGGGTAAGGGTGCTGGGGCCAGCCCAGGTGCTGGCCCCAGACTCCCCTACCCAAGCTGGGGCAACTTGCTCCAAGTCAGAACGCATGTGCACAGGAGTTTCCCAGGGAAAGGAAGTAGTGCACAATTATGTCCTGCTGCTGTTTGTCGCTGGGGAAATGCATATGCATGCTTATCTGGACATGCTCCATCTTTTCTAACCCCTTGCTATAGTTAGGATCATCTTTGTCTACTCTTACATCCCTAATGTTTGTCTAATCTGCATTTAAAAACTTCTGATACTGGTAAAATATTGTAGTTCTTATCCACCGTCACAGTTAGCAACTACAGCCTAAATCTCCTTTTATTTTTCTCAGCCTAGGCCAGTTATTTCTTACACTGTCATTGTTAACCTCTGGACACAGAGAATAGTTGATTGCCATCCTCTTCATTACAACTACTTTTGTACCTGGAGACAGTTATGTCTGTCTGTCTGTCTTTCTGTCTTCTTCAGACTAAATAATCTCAGGTCTTCTAACCTTTCCTTGTAAGTCATATTTTCTCGGTCTCTAGTCATTTTGTTGTTCTTTTCTAGACTCTTTCCAGTTTGTCCATGTCATTATGGAAGTGCAGTGCCCAGAACTGGGCACAGTATTCCAGATGAAGCCTTATCTGTGCCGAATGAAGTGGAAGAAACACTTCTAAGACTTGCATGCAGCTCAGTATGCTACTGGTCTTTTTGGCTGTTGGCACAGTTTTGACTCATTCAGTTTGCTGCTCGCTGTAAACCCCAGGCCTGCTTTGTAGTACTGTAGCCTAGCCAGTTGTTTTCTGGTCTGTAGACATTGGCTAGTTTCTCATGAAGCTTTTTGATTATCTCTAAGTGTTTTATATTCTGTTAAACATGTAAATATTGGCTGTGACAAAATTATAGCACCACAAGTGATTTTGATTTTTGTTATAAAAATAAAATTTTATATTTTAAACCCATCCCCCAACATAAAAGCAATCCTTTTATTTGTTTGGATGTTTTTATTGTACAGCCTTTGGTTTGTTTGTTTTTTTTCCCCCAGAAGTGCCATACACTGTACCAGTGGTACATCCAGTCAGGTGTCTGCAGCAGATTTTCAGCAGTACTGCATGCTCAGGGGACAGTGCAGCTAACCTCACTGTGAACTGCTAAATAAAATGGAGTCATAGGAAACTCCTAAACCATGTTCATGTTTGGCCTATTCCTTGAATCTGAGGGTTTATATAGCCTGTATTCATTTTTAATTGAGTCTAATCTAACTGCAGATGTTTTTGGTATCCTCGAAAGTCTAATACTTTAGGAATCCTATTCAACTAAACTCTCATCAATTTCAGTGCTCTCTTATGGCTATGCTGATAAATTTTTTTCGCATGTTTATGTTGTTTGCTATTATCCTACTTCGATATCCTGGACAATCCTTTCAAATTCTGTGGCATGTTTCATGTCCTCTATATGTAGTTGGTGAACCAAATGTCTTTTCAATGTAAACAACCCCCCAAATGTTAAAAAAAATAAAAAATCCTGTATTAATACAGTAACCATAAAAGTATCATACATCCAGTAGAATTTATGAAAGTTCTTACATTAGAAACTCGAAGATTATTCTTTAACAGTCCTTCAGTTAAAATATCTGTCTCTAAGTTAGCTTTGCTCAGACAGAGATCAGAAAGTCCTTTTAAAATGCCCGTATGATTGCAGTTTGGGTTGTATTCAATAACTGAGACTTGACTGACTTGAATCTTCACAGCCACCACATTGTACAGACCAGAGATGTTCTCTGTTATGGACCTTTGACAATTAAATCTGAAACTCCTGTTTTATAGGAGCCAAAAATACAGTTCTTTTAAAAAGTAAAATTTACAAAAGGAAATATCATGTACGTATACCTGTTATTGACTCATTACTGTGCATCACATCCATTTTGACCCTGACTCCATTCAGTTTATTGCTTATTTATTTGCTGCTGCTCTTACTCCGGTCATATTTTGGGGAATCTGTTGCACCTTTTACTATTGTCTTTATTTTTTTTTTTGTCCAGCCTGACCCACATTTTACTTGTCTTTCTAAACAACAAAAAGTGGCCTACTGCATATATTAAGAGAAATTACTGTTCTCTACCTGCCTTTGCCCTATTTTAAAGAACTAAGCCTCTTGGTCATCTGGAGGTTGTTGGCTTCTTCTTTTTCTCCTGGTTGTCTTTTGTCAGTTGTCAATCAGGAACAGAGAATTTGCAAGCACTATTGATTAGAGGTTTGAAGATTTCTTCTCCTGAGTGATTCTTGTGCTACTAAGCTTGATGACTTATCTTTTGCCCTTTAGAAAATTCCATTCTTTGGTATTCCAGGTGACTGTCATCTGTCATAATGTTGTTGCATTTTTCTTCCTTTGCAGAGAAGGTGAAAAGCTTTGGAGGAGATGCTGGCATAATCTTGTGGGTAGAAAACCATTCACTACTTCACTTTTCTCCTGTTTCCTCTTATTGAAGTAATCCCAAAGGAAATACAGTTCTTGTGCAACTCTTTGTACCACTCTTGGCAAGATTGATTTGCTACTAAAATCTGCTCTCTTTAGTTTCTTGTGGTACACTGTCTTTTATCCCAGTACAAACATCAGGTTATCTCAGGCTTTAAACTATTTCCGTACTCTTAAGGCTAAATAATGCACAAAAGGCAAAATACAAGATTTAGTTTCTGTTCAGCTTCTGCTCAAGATAAAAATGCTGTTTTTTCTCATGGAGGTGGATTAGAAATTGGGGCCAGTCAAGTGTAGTTAGGCTAGAGATCTGCAGGAAACTGTTGCAAAACTTGTGGAATTCTGCAGAACATCTGAAAGGACTGATCTTCTGCCATAATTTTTCTCTCAGTAACAATATATTCGCTCATTTTTTCTGTCCCATATCTGTACATCCCTGTTGCTGTGCATTTCAACATGGGTGCTGGAAGGTGCAGGGTGTAAATTTAAAGCCAGATCAGTCAGGGTTATCACATGGTTGCTCAGTTTTTCAACCTTCATTTTGATTTGCCAAATGCCATGTATCGAAACTCAGATATAGGTCTCTTCGAGGGACTTTTGATACCTGCATAGTGGGAGAAAGCTGTGCTTGTCAGTGGGTTGTTTGTTTGTTTTTTTTCCTGATCCAATTTTATCCCCTATTTCTGTATAGTTTAGGTCAAATTTCCCTTCCTCAATTCAAAGGCATTTCTTAAATTTCAAATGTAAGTGACAGGCTCCCCAGGCTTCTCTGTCTACTACACCACAGCCATATCTGTCTGTGGTGAAGAAACACCTGTGTAATCTGGGTTCCTCAAATGCTGTTCCTTTTGATAGAGTTACCCAGGGATTCCTCAGTGTACTAACTGTACCTTTCCCAGACTTCTCCACAACTTACTTACATAACATCTCATGGGGAATCCCAATGGGATTTTTTTGCACAGTTTTTATGTTCACTGGGTGCGTCTACATGTCCTATTTGACTGAATAAACTCTGCAGTTTGCACTGGAGTTTATTGTTCCCAGGCATTGTGTTTTCATGTGCACCCAGGACCACAGCACATGGAGCTGGGTCAGAGCAGCCCTGGTTGGCACAGAGTCTGGGGGGTCAGCCTGCCAACCCTGGGCTGCTCTAACCTGAGTCATTGTGCTCTGGAAGGGCTGGGTGGGGCATGAGTGTGCTACAGTGCGGGGCTAGCCAGCAGGCAGCCCCCACACTGAAGTACGCCTGTGCCACAGCCAACCCCAGTCATTATTTACGTGTATATTGTGGTAGAGTAAACAACACCGCCTCAGGATAGTACTAGTGTTGACATGCTTACTGCGGAGCTGCTTAATTAGCTCCGCAGTAAAGTAACTCATGTAGACACTCCCCCTGAGTACTGAACTACGTCCTGTATGTTCCAGATCCCTCAGTACCAATGGAAAAGGAAAGGAGAGGAGACATTTATTCTTTTGTGCACTGTAGACCAAATGGAAAATTTGCTATTTGCATTTTTTGGAACCTGAATATTTCTGATTGATAGCTACATTATTTATAAAGAGTGAATATACTCTCTTTTCCCATTAGGGATGCTGATGTTTTGGGTTTTTTTAGTGTTTTGCAAAAAAAAATACTTAGGACAGTGGGACTGGCCCTATTTAGTGGGGACAGTGAGCAAGGCTGATTAAAAATAAAAAAGTATCTTTAAAAACTTCTGTTTCTGGTTTCTCAGCAGAATTTCTTTTTTCTCCTGATCATGCCACAGAAAGATGTCACAACAAAGTAAACTGTAGAATGACCTTTCCATTGAGGTGGTTGGTGTATCTCAGGTGATGGGCTTGCAGGTGTATGCTCTCATTATTGTTTCCTTAAAGGACAGCTCCCTGTCCTGCATATTGTATTCAGACCTGTTGGGGCTGAGGGGAATGATGTTGGGATCAGATTCATACTCTGTTTCCTAGCAGACTGGATAATTCTATTGTTCCCCTCCCTCATCTTGATGCCTGAAGCAGATTGCTTTGCTGAACATTAACTCCAGAGATGAGAAAGAAGAGCCACTACCTTGACTCGTCAGAGTAAGGAGGAAACTTGTTGCAGTCAGTGAACCTGTTGGGTAGGGAAAGTATTCTCAAGACATTCTTTCATGTGTCTTTCTTTTTTTCCATTATGGCTGGAAGAGAAAGCTGTTTGCTTTGGAGCATCAATGGGTAGGAACTTAACTACTGCTTGGTCAATCCATATAGATGAGGAGTAGACTAAAATGACTGCTGTGAAGATGAAGAGCCATTGCCTCCAGAGTCCCATAGGACTGTCCCTGCAAGGAAAGGAGTAGTTGCTTCAGCTGCCTTGTAGTCAGTTATTTGAAGATCTCTAGCTCCTTTTTCAAGAGAAGTCATCTTTTATTAGTAACATACTGGTGCATCTTGGTTTTGATGGAGGAGCAGGAATGGTGTTCCTTCTGCCTCAGGGAATGGAGTTAGAGTTCTGTCAGTATCTCCTCCTGATTTTTTTGGCTTCTCATTTTCCCTGGTAGCATAGGGGTACCAGAGGACAAACAAGCCCTTTGTACCCTAGGCCTGTGCGAATAGGGAAGTATTCGATTCAGATTTGGATTTGGCTGATTTGGAAGACAGTTATTTGATTCAGAGATTCAGATCACTGTCCTGAATCAATTTGACTGAATCGGTTTCAGAAGATTTGGCGCTGATTCGGAGAGATTTGGTGATTCGGATTGGCTGGGCAGAGGCAGGCACAGCTGGGTGGCTGTAGGTTCTCCTGCAGCTCCTCCGGCTGTGCCTGCCTCTCCCTGGGCAGGAGGAGCTGCAGGAGAAGCCCCCATGGCTGTCCTGACTGGCGCCATCCCTTGCCCAACCCCAGCCTAGACCTGGCACTTAAAAAAAAAAAAAAAAAAAAAAAAAAAAAAAAAAAGCCCTGCTTTCACCAGCTGCAGCTGTGGCAATTGGGGCCTCTGGAAGCTCATGGCAGAACTCCCCCACACAATGCGATGCGGCGGGGATCGCCCCCTCCCACCTGGCACCTGCATGGGAGCTGCCACATGGTGTGGTTGCAGCACAGCTTGGCAGGGTGCCGTGCCGCTGGGGCCACTGGGGCTGAGTGGTGCCGGCTCCAGCTGACACATGGAGCCACCCCAGCTCCCAGATAGTGTGCAGCACCCTGCCAATTCACACTGCACCATGGGGCAGCTGCTGTGTGAGTGCCAAGTGGGGGAGGGGGGAGTGATGCCCGCGCTATGTAGGGGGGCTCTGCCACGAGCTTTCAGAGGCCCTGGACCTTGCTGCCAGAATTGGTGAATATGGGGCGCTTTTTTTTTTTTTTTTTAAGTTCTGGGAAGCTGGGCTGGGTGGGCGATGGGGCTGGGAATGGCAGCCATGAGGGCTTCTCCTGCAGCTCCTCTGGCTGTGCCTACCTCTGCCCTGGTGGGGGGAGCTGTGGGGGCTATGCCCTGCTACCACTTGTCCAGCTGGCGCAGGGTGGGGCCATGATGCAGGCACTGTAACAGTGCTGGGAGCTGGGACTCTGCCCTGCTGCTGCTTGCCAGCTGGTGTGGGGGGGCATGGAATGTGGGCGCGGCAGCACTGGGAGCGGGGGCTATGCCCTGCTGCCACTTGCTTTCTTCTGTCTGGAGCGAGCTGCACCCGCATCCTGCCCCCCTCCCTCTCTCCTCCCCGGCTGGGCAAGCAGCAGCAGGGCAGAGCCCCTGCTCTGAGCACCTCTGTGCCCGCATCCCACACCCCCACCCCTCTTCCCCAAGTAATGTGCCCTCCCACCCCAACTAGGCAGCTTGTCCCAGCCCCTCCCTACCCAATGCCCCTTCCCTCCTCTCTCCCCCAACCCCAACAGACTTACCTGCTGGAGGCAGCTGTGTCAGCTGCCCATTTAGTCTATGGCGGAATCTCCAAAGCAGCCGAATCTTTTCCAAATCGATTCAGATGCTTCAAATTGATTTGGAGCTTTTAATTGGTCTCCCAATTGGATTAGATTTGGAGATTCGATCTCTGAATTGAGGCTGAATCTCCTCTGAATTGAGCCAGCTACCGAAGCTTCGCACAGACCTATTGTACCCGCACCTAGGGGTTATTCATGTTGATGGGTTGCCTTCTGTCCTTGAGGTATCTAAAGGGCAAAGCCAGTTTAATTCTTCAGTAATGGAAAGGGGAAGAATTTTGTAAGTTGCTTTCTTTCTATCATTATATATTGGTAAATGCTGTTTTATGGTAGTGTGCTCAGAAATAAGCATGATGCACTGGATAGCCCCTTGAGCATTGCTATTGCCTGTTTCTATTGCAGTACCAATATACCAGCTTCTTAGGGCAGGGGTGGCTGACCGGAGGCATGGGTGCCATAGGTGGCACAGGCAGTCTCTGTGTGGCACACAGCAGTTTGGTGAGGGGATAGGTAGCACTGTGGTAGATAGGGCAGGAAGCAGAAAACAAAGCGTCACATATAGCAGGGAGCATGGGGCTGAGAGCAGACAGCAGAGCAGCAGACTGGTGGAGAAGGGAATTGGAGTGGCACTTGGGGAGGGTGCAGAGCTAATTTGTGCCTGCCAAAAATGTTGGCCTCCACTGTCTTAGGGGAACACCTACCTAGAAGTTATCATACTTGCTTTACATATATTGTTCTTGATTTTTTTTTTCAAGGCAACTATAGCAAAAATGATTTTACAGTGAACATTAATTTTTGCATTAATGGCATTTTTATTTATTTTTCATTTGTACTACTATAATATTTAAGCAGCCTAGTTACAGACCAGGAACCCTTTCATGCTAGGCACAGTACTACTACAGGACTAGAAGATGGTCCTATAGCAACCTACTGTTGTTCTGCATTACAGGTAATAGAGAAATAAAGTACGTCTTAGTGTGACAGAAGATAACAATGTTAGTGGATTTTTTAACATGTAAGCATCCGCTCTAAGTGATGAGCATGTGAGCTTATTCCCAGGTTGCCCAGGACCCAAAATTCTTACTGTATGTACGTATCTTATTGTCCACAGATGTTAAAATGTGTAGTGTTTCCTCAACAGGCTGCTTATAGTTTTTAGGTTTTATCCTGGATTGTTTTACTTTTAATTCTTTGTACAAGTGTGATAACTAATCTGCCTTTCCATTAAATACTTTTGACAGGTGTACTTACAAAATTAAAAGTCTGCCTTGTATCTGGAAAGCTAATTGTAGGACCAAATTGCCTGTGCTTAGCCTTTGAGTTAATAAAATGTAAGTATGTTAACTTCACTGTGGTGTCATAGTTTCATCGTTCAATCCATGTACTTACTTCATGGTTCTGTTTATTGAAACATACTAACATGGGAGACGTATTCACATTTATAATTACTAACCAGTTGCATTTCTTTCTCCGTTGGAGACTCTGTGGTAGGAATTTAGGTCTAGAAAATCCAAGTCTGACACCTAAAATGTTAGATATTAGTCTGAGAATGCCTGTTGAGTTTGCCAAAAATCTGGGAGATGGTACTTTTGGAGGGTGTAGGAGGAATATGCTGACTGGCTGTGGAACATATGAGCAAAGGCTTTATGTAGTGATGGTTTTCTTTTCATATGCTGAAGCTCAGTGTTCCCATAACTGTAGTATTTAAGTAACATTTGCTGTCAACTGACGTTTTTTATGTGTGTATATATGTATAAAAACAGCTTGAAATGGTTTTTGCCCTTTTTCAGTTAATACAAATGTTCTTTTTTCTTGACTGAATAATATGTATTGGTTCATGCATTTTTTAAATGTACAATTCTTTGCCTATTGTGTACTTTATCACTAAATATGGGGTATATAAAATGTAAAGAATAGTATGTGAAGTGCAGGTCATCAGCACATTTCTGTTTTCCTCCTTGATTAAAATTGTCTGTCTAGTTTAACCTTTCAACGAATTTCCTTTTTGCTTTGAAAATATCTTGCTTATTTAGTAGATATTTAATAATGCAGATTAATATATCTATTAGCATTCCCAATACTTTAACATATTGAAGATTACATTAGTGCAGACTTTGTTCAAGAATAAAAATGAACCCGTTTCCTTCAGTGTTTTTTTTTTTTTGTTTTGTTTTTTTTAACTTTTCTTCCATTTTTCTCTACTTGAAAGATCAGTCTGGTCTTAAGCTTTCTTTTTAATACCTATCCTAAATCTTTACAGGACTGTAACTACATAATCTTTCTTTTAAAATAGTTTTCTTCATTATAGTGACAGTACAAGGACCTATATTATTAGTGGGTGACAGGCTCTCACAGTTAAATCCTATCGTACAATGGAAAGCCTCACTTTCATAAAAGGTAGTATGGAAGCTCCATTTTTAGGTAATCCTTTGTTCTTTCCTATCTTTTGCATGCCTTATTCTCCTTGGAGGAGGCCCCTTTGTACATGCTTAAGATGAAAAGACTTCTTAGCTATTTGGAGAAAACCCAGTTCTTCAATATGTTCTGACAGATATATGTAGAGTATGGTCCCAACTGTAAAGGTGGGCATGTCTACACTGAAGCTGTCAAAACGGATTGCAAGTTGCATTTCACTGCAGTGAGAACATGTGGACAAGTCTCTTTCCTAAGATCTCAAAGCTTGTGTTATGCAGAACAGCTGAACTGCTTCCTGGGACTCCCTACCCTTACATAATTTATGAAAGCATTACTACTTACTTATATTCTGAACTGAAAATAAATGTCCATTTTGTTTGAGTAGGCTTTACAGGCTCTTTTCTCAGATACTTCTGACACTTTTTCTTCCTTCTCCAAGGAGTGGTCTCTCTCTGAAGACCTGAATAAGATTTGAACGATGAGGAAAAACCTAGTTTAACTTAGTGTTAACTACAGTTTTCTGAGAAAAGGAATCTCCTTCATGGGCTTGCATACTTATTCAGCTCACCCTCTTGATCACTTGGGATCTCTCTAAGTCTGATATAACTGCTGACCTGGACTAAAGACATATGTTCATTGTCTAAATATACAAAAGAAAGGAGATGTATCTTATTGCACAGGATAAATTTTTTTTTTTTTTTGGACATCAGTTTTGGTACCATTTAATTTCTCACAGCAGTTTAATAAATATTGTTCCTAAGAAGTGATTACATCTACCTCCCTGCAATTAGTTCCTATGTAATAATACATTGAATGTGTAGATTCTATAGTAATTTTACAAATAAAGTGTATATCATTATGGTATGTAGCTGGGGAGAATAGATAGGCGAAGTAACTTGGCCAGAGCCCTACAAATGATCAGTGACACTGCTGGGAATAGAACCCTCCTTTCATGACTTCCAGTCTAGTGTCCTACCTCTAAAGTATGCTGTAAACTTTAAAAAAAGTCTTAAATAATTTGCACGGTTTGTTAAAAAAATGTACTTTAAAATATTTAGCCCTGTTCTTTTGATCTGACATTTCATGACATCTTCAGCTTTCTCTTTGAGCTTCTCTGTGAAACATAACTACTTTGCGTAACATATAGGGCCTGCTCATAGACAGTGTTGTAGCTTCTGAAAAAGTTTGGCTTGATTTTATAAAAAAAAAAAAATAAAATAAAAAGTTCTTAAATAAGTAGGCAAGTAACAGGGTAGCAGAAGATCCATGGACCTTGGGTGTTGTGTTTAGGGAGAAAGATAAACGTGAAGTGCTTGTAACAATCCAGAAAATGTACATGTTTGGGCATGTAAGACAAAGTCTGAGCACTTATACCTGTTTTAGTTGCATCTGTTCTGCTAGACACACCGTGAGTTCTCACTTGCTAAAGAAAAAAGGAAATATTTTTGTAAGGGCAGTCAAATTCTTGTTTGTCCTTGTATTGGCTTTTTGGTGCAAGCCATCAGGTATACTTTTCTGCTTATTGAAAAAGCTTTCAAGGACAAGGGTGGATAAGTAGTGTGTGTGTTTCCCACCAAATTGTGGGTCATATTTGAAAACACTATTTCTTTAGTATGCTGCCTCCATGACAGGATAACAAAAGGAAACATAAAGAACAGTCCAATTTATTCTAAGGCCGTGGAAAGCTCTTGGATATTTATTACCAAGTATGCTCTGAAGAAAAACAAAACACCAAGGGGCATTTTTCTGTTTCTTGTTTTGATCTTAATTTAAATATTGCTGTATTTTGCATTCACCTTTGTACATATGATTCATGGTTATTTACTTAATATTTAATAATTGCATGCATAGGCTGAAATGTTACTTACATTATGTGTGGTTCCAAATATTTGCATAAGAAGTCAAACCTTCTGACCCACATTTTATGGGAGCTATTAATGTGTTTTTTTGTAAAATGCTCTCTCATTTTATAGATATGCTCAATAGCTCACAGGACTTGAAATGTTTGCTATTGTATGTGGGAGTAGATAGTTTTTACATCATATATTCTTTAGAGCTTAAGTTGTGAGTTCTCAAAACTTGCCAGTGTTTATCAGTAGTGATCTATTTCCTGTGTTGCTTGGGACATAGGTACTATATCAAAGGCACAGTCTGTGTCTGGGAGGAGGAACTGATTTGGGTTTCAACATGAAACCATTTTTTTCTTGGTTTTGCCAGAAACTTTCCCTTTTATCCATTTTATCTCATTTACCTCTGCTTCTGAGTTTTGCCTTCTGCATCCGGTCAGAAACTGGTGATTCTGAGAGGCTTTAGTGGATAGGTTCCAGCTTAGAAGTTGTTCCAAGATAGCTACCCACCTTCTGGGACTGGTAAGGTAGCTCTGGCATCTGAAACTTGCTGCCTACTTTGGGCATCATCCAGGCCTTTGAGGAACAAGGAAGGGTTATTGTGAGGGGAGAAAGCCAGGGCTGCTTGCTGGGGAAGAGAGATAAAAGAAGTGGAAAAAGGTTCTGTTGCTTCTTTTGGTCATCTTAATTCTTAGGCCACTCATATTTTATCCTTACGGCTCTCTAAATTAAGGTTTCATAGGTTTCATATAGATGTTTAGTTTCTCCTGGGAGAATTGCTCCTTTCCCAGGAGAAACCACAAATGTACAGATGGTCAGGCTTTTTTTTTTTCTTAGGGTAAATATGGCCACTCCAGGAGAAAAATCATCTGGGAACAACCAGGATTAAATCACTCCCAGGAGAGTTTCTCTTAGGACATTGAATGTCTATACATGCTGTGACTTTTTTCTCAGAATAGAATATAGTCCTCCAGCTTCTTTCCCTCTCCCCAGGGAGACAGTGTATCGTTCACTGTACTCTGCTGCTTCTGAACGATCCCACTTCGTAATCCCCATGTTGTGCTGCAAAGAAATGCCGACATCCTACTGAAAACTAATGGGAGTATAGTACTTAATTCTCTTAAAATCCTAGCCTGTTTTTTTCATTTTTGTTTGCCATGTGAAAGCAAGAAATCGCCAGATGGTATATCTCCTTTACTTTATAATAATAAAGCTGTATTTACCATCTCAGGTATTTTGGAATATTAGTGGAGAAGTACAAGTGGAAAATCCAGTATCTTAGTCCTTGATTTCTGGTGATATGTGATCTTGCAGTTGAGGTCCAAGGAGAGGGGGACAGGGAAACAAAATTGTAGTCCCTGCATTAAGTACATAAACAAAACCAAAATGAAGTACATAAACAAAACCAAAATGTCCTGTCCTCTCCCTGCAAAACAACAACAAAAAAACCCAACCTCCACTCCCCTCAAAAACAAAAAGCAAGTGAGCCACACTGCATGAAATCTGTAGTATCCTGATGAGGCATGTGGTGTGGAAAGGATGTTTTATTATTTACAGGAACTTAAAGACAGAACTTTACAGTAAAGAAATAACAGTTTTGCCACTGCCCGTGCAAGGATCTGGGGATTAGCTTTGTTGCTCTCTGCCACAAGAAGTGGCTGCTGCTGCCCCCAGCCTGCCTTCTGTGAAGTCACACTTGTTGGGCACTCTGGGTTTCCAAGTGGACTTACTCTGTGTCACAGTCAGATATTCGGAGCTTTCAGAAATTTCAGAGCCATGGCTGGAAAAAGAAGCCATTCCAGTGGCGTTTTACGTCCATTTAAAACGTGTTACTCCTTATGATAGCACAAGGAAACCGACAGGAAACAGTTTGGATATTTTACACTGCTATGATAGAACAAGGGAATCATAACTGGGTATTAATTCCCAAACATTTAGGACTAGCCAGCAACTCAATTAACACCTTTCAGCTGTAGCCAGGGAAATCAGTGAATAATACTGACAACAACAACTTAAGGTTTATGAATAGGGCCCCATCACCCTTCTGTTAATCACAGCTGCTTTTCTGTTTTTCTAAGCAAAGTTCTTTATAATTCTTCAATGAGCTAATAATTTCCTAGTGGATCTTCCCCAGGGGTTTCATTTCATATATAGTGGGGTGCTACCTTCACATCAAGAGTTCCTTTAGTAAAATATAAAAAAAAAAACCAAACTCCCAGAGAAGGTGGTCTATTCTTATCTTTTGTGCTAATATCACTTCTCAAATTCTGATCATATCAGGCTGGATCCAGTCATTTTATCTCCAATGAGAAATGACAAATTTCTGACATTAAACAATGTGTTATAATTACTTCCCATTTATTTTTATTCCATGTATTCCTTACAGTAACATGGTGAATTAGGGCATTTAGAAAGTTTAAGGGTGATAATTCTTAGACTACAGCCAATTATCTCTTGTATGTTGTCTCTTGTATTGTGGGAACTTTGGAACCAACAGGTCTTTATCTCTTCGGTCTTTTGTCATTAGAAAATGTCACAGAGCTATGCAGTTGAAGCCTTGATTATTTTTCAGATTGTCATGACATTATACTATCATTGCCCATCCTAAAGGCGTGGCGCTACAAAGTGCTGATGTTTAGGCCAGTTTAAGATATTTGGAAGGGGCCTGATTTTTGGAGGATGCTCGGAACTTTTGAAAAATCAGGACCCTTCACAGTCTCCCACCCCAGATCACTCATCATTTTTGAACTGTAGCCCTGAGTGCCTCTTGTGTGATGTTAATGCTTTGTCTAACCAGGTGTCCCAGTAGTTTTGGACCTTACTGTTGAGTTTTGGATGCTGGAGTGAATAATCTATGACTTGAAAATCCCTTTCGTCAGCTGCTAGTGGAAAAAAAAATCAAAAGCTAATATAGCAATTACTGACTTGGATAATTCAAAGAAAAGGACAAGGAAAAGTAAAATTGCCTTTGGGTTAAAATACTTCCTTTATAATTGTTCAGTATTGTCCGAAGCTACAGACTGCAGGCAGTATTCACTTGTACAATCTTAGAATTATTTAATCATGAAGCAAATATAATCCTAGTCTTACCACCCTCCAATCTAGTCATTATTTGTATAATATAGGACCCCAGTCTTATCCTCTTGCATATATGGACAATATCCAGTAGCCATTCCTTTCCAAAGGCAGAATTTCCTGTATAGTTTGGAATTTTTCAGAAAGAAGTAGATTTTAAACATGTAATGTTTCTGATTATTGAACTAGAAAAACCTGATCAGTATACCAGTACAGTACCAATGTACTGGTACAGTACCATACAGTTTATGTTGGTGGTTTTTCCCCCGAAGGCTGGGGTAACATTTAAAAATCTTAAGTGTACATTTTATGAAATTAAACCATTCTGTTGACTGTCCAATATAATTATTTTTCTCCTTCATTGTTAGATATTAAGCAATGGCTTTTTAAATACCTGACACATTCATTTTTGTGGCAGAATCTCAGAAGATCTGCTTTAGGTTTCAAAAGGGCGGCAATGTGAGGAATTTGGGTGTATTCTTGAACCTGGATTTTATATCTTCATCAGTCACTGTTTAAACCATTAATTTGCTTTCTGAAAGTATAGTAGTGATTGGGTGCTTTAAACTAGAGTTCTTGGTTTATATTAATTGTGTTATAATGAAATATACATTGTTAACTAATTTCTGGTATGGAACATAAGATGCATATTTTGTAAAGTAATTGAATGAAAACTAGTGCTAGTTTTTGTGTTGCAAAAATATTGTACGTTTATTATTACTGCTACTATTATTTATATGATGTCAGTATTTGTATACTGTCAACAATATGTTGCGTGGTTTACAAAAATGTAAAGAAGTTTCCCGCTTTGAGGATCCTACTCTCTATTTAGACAAGATGCAAACAAAACAGTAGGGAGGAAGAACTTTCAAAAGCAGTGTGATTGGATTGTAAAATTGCACGTTCATCTTTTTTTTCCCCAAATTTTTGTTTGTAAGTTAAATGGAGTGTTCATGCTTTTTAGACAGTTAAGTTAATTAAATAATTTTGTGCACAGGCCACTAGGGATAACAATATTTTGGGAGAAATTAATTCTAAGAATCTTTTTTTTAATTTACTGTTTTGTTCTTATGACTAAAAACTAATTTTATGGCTTAATAGGGGACGTATAAACTTTGCCTGACTTTGGTTTACCCCGTGTTATTATAGAAGGATTCGCTTTGAGTTCTGTTTTAATGAACCTGAAAAAGTTCAAAGTAAAAGGCCAAACTTCTTTCTCTCTCTTTTTTTTTTCCTTTTTTTCTGCATAGTTTTTCCTTTAGACTACAGATAAGTCAGAAGTAATTTCATACCAGTTCTTCTCCCTTCAAGATACTTCTCCCATTAGTAAAACATCCAGGCCCCTCTTAACTTGTGCTGTCTGCTGAGGAAGAGTGGGAGAACTGGTAGTTTCTAAACTACAGCCTTTGGGACTGTAACCTGTTGGCTTCCCTTCAGATGTTTTGGAGATAGCTTATTGTTCCACTTCTGGCTTTAGAGAACTGTATCTTGCCATATTAACCTTGTTTTCTCTTGCCCCACGCTCCCATGTTGAAATCTTCTTAAGATATATACATTGCCACCCCACCTCCTCATACATGAACCCAAGATGAGGGGCTTCCCCCCCCCTCCCATGTTAAATGGGGAAAAAAAACTTGTTTTGGATTTGAGTATATAAGGTAGAAAAGTTGCTCATAAATTTCTGAGTCCTGTTCTTGTCAAATGTGAACATGAACATAGGTTGTCCGGTGCTTTGTAAATTATTTCTGCAGTGTACAAAAAAGTGGTCCTATTGTACTGTCTTTCTGGAATCTATGGTAAAGTGGTATGAGCCAGTGGGCCACTATTTTAAAAACCCTGTAAAGAAGTTCACACTCAAAAAGCAGCAAAAGGTAAAACAAATAGCTGCACTTATTTCTTAGGTGGTCCTGGATGTAACCCAAACCTGGCTCTAGATGGGTAAATTTGGACATGGTCCAGTTGAAACTCATCAGCCAATTTAGTCCTGTTTTCCATTGAAGCAGCCCTTGTTCACCAAAAAGGTTTGAAAATTTGCTGAACTGGGCTGGGTTGAATTGGCTGAACTTCAGCCTTTGGTATGAAAAGTTTGTATAGCTCCCTTAAAAACATAGTGTCCAATTTGGTGAATACAGTTTTTCTTATAGAATAAAGGAATATGGTCATTCTGGTTAAAACAGCAACTAAATCTGGTAATAATACCCTTACAATAATATTTAGTTTAATTTAGTGCTGGATGGTTGTTATTTGGATTCCTTCTATGATGACAATATAAGAAAAGTTTGCATTCTCCCTCTGTTTTTCTCCAAAGTATATTTTAAAACTGAATGTTACGGTAGTGATTATGCTGTGCATTTTCTTTTTTCTTCTTTCAAATCTTACATGGTTTTATTGAAAGCCAAGACTGTCAGCGGTCTGTTTACTTTATCTCGCTCATGTGCTATGGAAATGAATGGCATTTGTAGAACACGCAAGCTATTTTTGCCTGAATACTACATTTATGATTTATAGCCAACATGTATCCCTGATTTTCTTTTGAGAATGATCTTTATTGTCTTTGTGTACTAACTCATTGCAGAAGCACTTGTCTATTTTGAGCTAAACCAGACCTCTTGTAAAAAGAATCAAATTATTTCATCATGTTGAAAATGAAAAGCTATAATTACTTGTAATTAGGCCTCAGAATTTTTTAAAATTGGGGAATTCTTTTCCAGAGGTTTAAGATCACTCCAAATCAGTACCTTTGGAAAATAGGAAATAATTTTCTGTTCAATTTAAAATTGATTTAATTTACGCTTCTGACAGCTATTTTGCTTTGATATTTTGGTAGGGGAAATCATTGAACTGTGGTGATTAATGCTATAATGTTTTCTGTGATCCTGTACACTGTTTAGTTCACAACCTATTTTTATTTCTTTAAGCCTGAGTAGAATCTTCTGCAGTTTAAAGAAAAGTATGAAGTCATTTTGGAGTATTTTTGTTCATCTTGTAGCTAAATTTCACAACTTATTATTTATTTTTGCTTCCTAGGCTTCGTATTTACTTTTTACTTTATTTACCAAAAATCCATTTTATCTTGCATTTTATTTGTCATAAATTTAGGTGGAGACATATATAGGTGGAGACAGTGTGCGCGTGATATAGATATGCCACAGTCCTTCTTTGTTGTTTGTTCTGTCTAAAATGTTTCTGATGACTGTTTTAGTTAGAAAAACAACTTGAAAGTCCCGAAGTAAATCCAGTGTTATTTAATTAAACAGCGCTGTAACAGATTTTATTGACTTACTGTTGGGTGCCCTCTCTTCTTCCTCACCCCAGCTGAACTAGGAGGAAAGAATACAGCCAGTGCAAGACACTGTGTTATCCAGTTCAACATGCAGCAGCTAGAGGGCTCCATAATCCCTAGTGCACAAATGAAAAAAGTCATATCCTGGGTCGGGGGTGGGGGGTCTGGTTCAGAAGTGATCCACAGATTGAATGTAAGCAGCAGCAACAGGCTAGAGGCAGCACCCCAGGCTCTGGCTGTGGAAGGAAACCCAGGTAAGAGGCAACCTGAGAACAGGGTTAAAATCTGGTACTAGTTAACAAAAATAGTCTGGTGCTAGCAGTAATTCTTTAAGGAGGATACAGAACAGTGCCTATGTGCAGGAGGGTGAAGGCCATCTGCATATGTGCTGCAGGAAGATGGTGATCCCAGAGTGACTCAACCTGTACAGCAGCACTGGATGGTCCCTAAGGGGCCAGATTTAGGACCTGATATTTGTCTGTTTGTCTTGTAACCAAAGGTTATGGTAGGTAATGGAGCCATTAATGTTTGGTGTTTGGAGCAACTGTAGCACTTGTACTCATGGCACAATAAGAATGTAGCAGATACTTAGAGAGAACTAGTATTTCACAGTCCTCAGAGCAACTTCCTTCAGTGGGTTAGTATTTAGCACTTAATACATTTATTATGCAGATTTTTACATCTGTTTTAAATTATTCTCTGCAAGTATTTGCCTTAAATTCAACGGGATTACTTATGTTGTGGGAATGTATCATGTATGTAACCCCTTGCAGGATCCAGGCCTTGTAGAGCATGTTCCATCTTTAGTACGCGTTGCAAATGTCAAGTGATCATTACAAAGTTCTTGTGTGGTAGGAATTAGTAGTAGTTTTCTCCATTTTAGCGCCTGCCTATTTAAGAAATGTATTTAAAATAACATCATAATATATGTAGCGTAGGACTATTCATTAGTCTCAAAGAGTTTACTAAGGAAGGTAAATATTTTGTTTCCACTTTGCAAATGCAGAAGGTGAGGCCTGGGGAAATGTGACTTCATCAAAGTTACATACTAAGTCAGCAGGAAGTTGGGAATAGAATCCAGGTGTCTTGAGTCCCTGTCCAATGCTCTGGATTCTGGTGCTGTTTCACAGGCCTATTTTGCCTTCCAGCAATACTGTAACTTTGTAAGTTCAGTTTTTGAACAAATGCACTAGAATAATTGCCTGATTTTTGAAGGCTTTTGAGAACAAAGTTCTCTTTGTAGTTTTGGAAGCTTGTGTGGCAAGTTTACAGGATCAACCTTGGTATGTTAAAAATGTTCAAAGAAAGGTATGGGTCAAAACCTAAATGCATACTTTGCCTCATTTTACAGTCAGGATAATGATGTTGAACATGGGGCCCTGTATGGTTAGCAGGAATGAGGGTTTGGAAATCACATCTGAAGTGGAAACAATATTCAAAGAGTTCAGTGCACTCAAGTCTTGGGGACCAAATCATCTCTATTCCAGAATTCTGAAAGAACTGGCACATGACATTGTAGGTCTGGTAAGCAAGGATTGCTAATAATCTGCCAATTTAGGGTGATAACATTTGACTAGAGAGTGGGAAGCATAGTACCTATATAAAAGGAAGAGAAATGTTAATTTGGGGAACTACAACCCTGAGAGATGTCTCAATATTATACAAGGCATTGAAATGCACTTTTGAAGGAAAGAATACAGGTTTCCCTCGATTTATGTGGGTTCTATTTATGCAAATTTGCTCTTATGCAGTGACCCTTTATATACCCAAAATTTGTTATATGCAAGGTAAATTCGCTCTTATGCGATCAGCATAGGCGTGCTGCCCCTGCCTCAAGCAGGTAGCTCTGTGAGTCTGTGAGTGGAAGGGACAGGGCTGTGAGTGCAGGGGAAGGATAAGGGGAGGGGAAAGGGGTGGGGTGAGGGGCAAGGGCCACTGGGCCGGGGCCCCACTTATCTCAGCCCCTGCTGCAGCAGTCCCAAGAGTAGCTGAAGCCAGCTGCCTGCAGCCACTACACTGTACTGTGCCCTGACCTCCTCCCAGGGCACCATGCCCTGAGCCCCCTGGGGGCTTTGCTTCCCCCAGGGCACCGTGCCCTGAACCCTCTGGTGCAGCACAGCCCAGGAGCTGCAAGCAGGTGGCATCTGCTGTTCCCGGGGCTGCAACAGGGGGTGGGTGGCAGCTTGCAGCAGGACAAGAGCAGGCTGGGGCCGGTGGCTGCTGCAGACTGGGGCCGGAAGCAGCACCAGGTTCTTCCCGGCGCTTGGGGTGGGCTGCGGCAATGGGAGGTGGGGCTGCTGCCACTCCAAAATTCGTCATAGCCCCCCGGCACCTCCACTGAATGCTGGAAAGAGCCCCAGCCTGCAGTGGCTGCTGGCCCCAGCCTGCTCTTTTCCCACTGCAGGCTGCCACTGCCCCTGCTGAAGCCGCAGGAGCGGCAGACACCCCCGGCGTGCAGCAACTGGGCTGCACCATGCCAGGGGGATTGGGGCATGGTGCCCTGGAGGAAGTGGGGGTTCATTAAGAGTTGCCCTAAATATTGGATGGTTGTCTTAAACCCCTCCTCCCCCACCACAATGCTTCTGCAGGGCAGGGTTGGATGACAGGGAGGAGGGGAAGGTGGCCTCCTTGCCCTTGCCCCCCTACTTCTTCTCCTTGTGTTGAGCCCCAGCTCAAGTCTGGGATCTTGCCCGGTATGCAAAGGCCAATAAAGATACCAGGGGTGAAAGTACAAAGAAGGTTTATTGCTAGCAATAAAAGGTGCGAGCAGAATAATTTCACGTAACAAGCACACCAGATTACTATTTCTAAGCGTCTTTTATACAGGAGTTTTTGAGCCTTCATAAGCATCCTTGTTTGCTGATTGGTTATAAAGGAGTGACGCAAGGAGTTCTTTGCTGAGCATGTCTCTATACCTGTGTTTTAGCCATGTATCTCATTTACATACATGTATGTTTCATTAGCATACTTTTTCCCCACTTAGAGGCGTGATTTTTAGTATTTTAATGAGCCCTTTAACTCAGTACTTTGCTTCTTGCTTTTGTTTTCAAGCCCCCTTTATCTAGGACTGTCTCCTACTTATCGCAGATGGGCATTCGTCACATAACATTCTCTTCTGCTTCGTCTCTGAGTAGTGGTTTCTAGGTCACTCCTTACACTTGTAGCCTCCTGCATCCCCTATGCCAGCTCCCCACAGCCTCTGGCTCTTCCCCTTCAACTCACTAGTCTCTGTCTCTCCCCACTTGCTCTTCCCAGCCTCTACGTCTTCCCCACTCTGTCCCAGAGCACAGCACATGGAAGTTCAGCCCTTGCCTGGCCATGCAGCAGTGTGAGTGCTGGCCAGAGGAAGAGTTTGCCTGTGTTTTTTGTGCTCAGGAGAGACCGCAGCCTGATCTGCATCTGGGCCTGACAGTAAGGGGGAGGGAAGGAGGTGTTGGGGGAAGAAGCTGCCCAGAGGAAGCAGAGGGTGGGGATAGGAGGCTGTTATGGGTCTGTCTCTGACCATGACCCTGGGCTCAGTGCCAGAGTTGGACCTGCTGCAGCCGCCTGCTCCCCCTCTGCTTTGTACGTGGAGATAAGACAATGGGCTTTTTCTCCTGAGCTGATTGTGGGGAAAAACCTTGTCTTACATTCAAGTAAATACAGTATATGTAGACTTTCTTGGCTTGATTTTTTTTTTTTTTTTCCTTGCTCATGCTCTGTATAGTTTTCTCCATTTACAAGCATGAATCAAACAGATTAATGTGATACTGTTTTGCACAGTATTGAAGCAAAATATGTACACTTACATCTCTTATCCCTAATTTCTTGCTTTGTTAGTCTGAATGTTGTGGCTATCTGTCCCAAGCACCGGTAAACTACATACATCAGGGCGGTCCAATTTCTAAGCAGCTTCAGGCTACACAAACCTTCGGCTGCAGGCCCCTAGGGTCACATGTTCTTGACTCCTCTGCTGCATCACACACCCTGTGCATCCTTTACCTTTGCACCATTCACCCTTCCTCACAGTTGCCTCCTCAGCCACAGGCTCCTCCCTTGCACAATTCCACTCAGAGGCCCTGGGCCATGGGCTACCTGGCATTGCAGGCTGTACTGCCCTGCTCCCTGTGTTGTGAGCTGGAAGGGGAAGCCAGAAAAAAGATGTAAATCTCTTCATAATAGAAGATTTACCTTAAACAGAAGTATCCTTCAATGAAGTAAAGTTGCTTATTAACAGTGTCTACACCACCTGTATGTTGGCAATAAAGAAATGACTGGAAGAAAGAGGTAGTAGATAGGGCACCTCATGTCTATAAAGTTAATGGCACTGAAAACATAGAGATCAGGAGGAAAGTGGCTTAAAACAAGCAACCTTCCCCCTTCATATTTTACATTTTGTTTCTTTAATGTTTTTGTTATCCCTTCACATTTCCATTTAGTTGCCAAAAAATAGGTGGCTTCTTTTTGGGGAAAAAAGATCAAGGGCAGATCCAGGGTTGGGTGAACTGGTGCACTTGCACCCCACTTTGATTCCTGCTCTACCCAAAGTTTTAAATCAACTGCATGGCAGTGGCAGCAGTATTTCTCATCAGGTAGTATGAGGGTGCCAGATGGCTTCATGGCTCAGTCATTATAATTTACCTTATCCCTTCTAAACTCTTCATTTCATAGGTGTTAATGGTCTTCTCTCTTTTTTAATAGTCTTGATATTCCATCAATCAAGGTAGCCTTTCCTCTGCAATTCTTCTGTCTGTTAGCTGCTCCTGGTAATAAAGTTCCTGTTTCACAGTTTGCAGATTTTTAAATTAATTCCAGTGAAGTTATTTGTTTTTGCTTCAATCTTAAACTGAAAAAATACATCCCTGCATTCCTAGCATATTAGTGAAGATTCTAGTTTATTTTTAACTGGAGAAAGACATGTTTATTTTCATATGTAATATACCCCCCATTTTCAAAATCCTAGATCTGCCCATGAAAAGGACAGGATATTTAAGTAAGGGTGGGAAATGGAGTCCCTGAGTGTGTGGACTTAGACTGTAGTCAGATCTTATTGCCAAATTATTTCTTTTAAATATAACAAAAGTATTCTATTAGAGCAGTAGCACACTAAATTGAAACTAACACAGTTCCTTGCTGGTTGTATTTGATGTAATTGTACACTCATTTTTTTTTTTTTAATTTACATGCATCATACGGTAGAAAAAATACCATGCTGTTCATTTGTTTTTCCAATCAGTTAAGAATCATTTTAGCATCCTTATTACATTCTGGTAGAGCAAACAATCATTTTATATGTGTATATAACTCTTCATTGCAACATTTGAATTACTTTCCTGTTACCAAAAATCTTCTGCAGGAAGATAATTCACACTCCTCTTAAAGTCAAGTCTAAGAAAATGTCTGTAAATTAGTGTTAATGGTCAGTGTGGCTGAAAGAGAGCATCTGTATTTGGAATCGACTGCAAGAGTGAACTTATGCCAATTTATTACAAAGTCAATATACAGCTTAAAAATTAAAAAGGTTAGTAATTATTAGGTTTTCAGAGGAAAGTACTGGTGTTATGACCTGCTTAACATCATGCAGTTACAAAAATGCTATAAAATGATTTTTTAAACTTATATTTATAGTCAGTAGATGGCTTATTCCCTCATCTCACTACTTATGCATCCATGAACTGTTAATTAATACTTTTGCAGTAATTATAGAATACTTTAAATATACATTATTCTTCTGAATTTTAAAAGATCAGGATTTTTTTTTATTAATTTAAAAGGATAATAGTACTGACCCATACTTTCATCAATTCTTTAATAAAGAGGGTTTGTGTTCTTTTTTTTCTTTTCTTTAGATCATTTAAATTTTTTACATTTTGATTGCATGGAATAAGAAGAATGTTATGGCATTTTTGTGCTTTTCCATTTGCCCTTTTAAGCCTGGGTCACAGTTGTACCAATTGGGGTTATTGTTCTCCGTAAAGAGGTGAATGAATGCCCTTGAGGACTGATACAACAGAAGCTTACATCCTACCTGTCTTGACTATTGGCACTTTTTTATTTTTACTAAGGACTGAGATATGCGAGACACAAACCTGATTTCATTTACTTATTTTTCTTTTCTGTATCATCATATTTAAGGGAATATGATCAAAAAGTAAGATCATTTTGCTGTATGCCTTTTCCCAGATTCTCCTGGTGATCTTGCAGTTTCTGGGGCAAATCCTGGGGGACAAAAGAAACTAAAGTACTGATTATCAGTGGCTAGCACAATGATATCAAGATGCATAGACTCATTCTGCTATGTGCATGATTTTGATAGTTCTCAATGAAGATTGAAGTTCAATGAGAAAATTAGATAGTAGATTGCTAAATTTGAAATAGGATGAAGAAAATAGCAAAAAAAAAAGCCTAGTAAATACTAGGTTAGTAAATATTATTAAATTGAGTAATCCATAAATATGGATATAGAAAATGTTTAAACATCTGATATATACTAGCAACACATTAAATGGCTATTTTAATCTTTGCCTTTTTTATAACACAGATCAATTTTCCTGTAGGCAGAAATATATATGTACACTATTAACTGAATCAGTCTTGCTGTGTAAAACTAACTGAGTTTCTTGAATTTAATTGAGTTAATGTAGTTTGTGTTTATTCTTTAACTTATTTGAAATTGGGTGGGAAAGTTATTTTGTTGGGTTGAAAACAGTTCAAGAAGACAAACTTTGAGAGATCAAGCAAATATTGGAAAAGGTTGATTTTCTTCACATTTTGTACTGTCCCTTACTGAATCTACAAAAAATTGAAATGCATGCATTGGTGCTTCTTAGAAAAGGGTACTAGGTTCTCTTTCAGTTTAAGAGGAATATCAGAGCTGAGTGAACAATTTCCAAGAAAATATTTTACCATTTTTACCTTGTCACATGTTACAGTAGCTCACTCAACAATCTCTGTCTAGTCAATTGCACGTTGCCACACATTATCATATGATGTGATGTTAATCATAAAGCAGAAAATCCTTCATCAACCACATTGTGATGGGGCACAAGCCGGCCTGCCCACCTGTCCATAGGGCAGTCTGCCGAGTCTCATCTGCCATGACTTTGCTATTACAATAACTGCTGGTAAAATGTGGAAAGCTGCCCATTCCATGCCCTGATTCCAGGGGGTGTTATCTGTGGCTCTGTACCTACCCTACACCGTGGCCCATGCCTCATAGATGTCATCATAAGTTCTAACTGGCTCCGGATCAAGGTTGGGTCAAACTCGGCCGTAGTTAGGCCAGTTGTATACTGGCCGGTTCTGGGCCACATGCAGATGCCCCCCCTCTCACAGGGACTTCATTCACTCCTCCTGCTCTCACTAGGGTCCCATTCATCCTGCCCCTCTTGGGCCACACACACTCCACCCTCGCTCCCTGAGTGACCCCTTAGGGCCATCGAGCTTAATTCCTTTCACTCTTTGGCCAGCAGGCACACAGCCTTTCGGTCCTCTCTCATGCCCTCATCTTAATTGCTGCCAGGCAATTTGTCAGACTGAGGCTGACTTTGCCCCAGGTGCATCTCTGGGCCACTTCCCTGCCCCTATCTCTCTGGGGCTTCACACCATCCCTCACTGGGGCGCCACACTGCCCCCTCACTGGGACTGAGGCTTTCTGGGATCCTGCATCCTCACCATCCCTTAGGCTCAGGTGCCTGCCTAGACATGCCTGGCCCAGCAGTTCTAGCTAAAAACCCACCGGATGGGGGAGGCTTGGGTTTAGGAGCCTCCCCTGCCTTTCACCGTGGAGGCAACTGGCCTGGTATTTCTTGGGGACTCCTGCACCTCCAGGAGCCCCACCAGGTCATCCTTCCCCAGCAGGGTGCAGTTTTAGGTTGTACCCAGGACCACTGAGGCCTGCTCCTCCCCCATAACCTCCCCTTTTACCTCTGAGCTGTCCCTGGAGCAGAAATTCTACAGGGAGATGTTTTCCCCCTGCTGGCTGATCACGAACTGCTTCCCTCAGTCCAGAGAGCTGGGCATTAAATGGCCACCCTAATAAGGCACCTGCCCTCTCCCTGGCCTAGCCCAAAGGCTTTGGTGCCACACACATCTCTACCCCTGCCTATATTGAATTAAAATCAACACATTTCTGTTCCCAGTACACTACATGTAAAATTTTAGGCAATGTCTTTTTGCTGTGTTGCATTTTCCATTGTGTTTTGGGAAATTAATGGTTCATCATATGTGTTCATAACGATAAGGGATTGGTTAGAGTGGATGCATCAGTTAAAGTAGATGTTTGGAGAACTGCTTGTCACAAACCTATCTGCAGGGGGCTCACAAATCTTTGAATTTCTCCCTACTGTGCCACCACTTCCCCAAGGAACAAACTGAAACTACCCTGGGATAACTTCTTACCACAGCAAGCCTTGGGTCCAGTGCCCTTTTACTAGACCTTACCACTGTAGCAAGAACATCTTTGCCAGCCTGAGGTGGCATCCCCTTTGTGTTGTGAAAGAAATGTTAGGTCCTCCTTTTAGTAAAAAAGACTAGCTTGTCACCAGGGATATGTGTTTTTCATTCGCTATGAAAAAATATGGTAAAAGGCATATTTTCTCTTCTTAAAGAGAAAAACCCAGATGTTCTCCTTTAAAGGAAAAAAATGCAGGTTAAGGCAGGTTTCTCCTTGCAGGCAGGTAGAGGTCCAGCTTGCAAGAGGCTGGGGGAAATGAGAAGAGTGTGGTCAGGCAGGGGGCACCATTTGCCCTTCACTGTGTGGCTGGGAAGAGAAGATCATTGCCACCACCAGGATCTCTGTGCTGTCCTGGCAAGGCACCTCCTGTCTGTCCATCAGCAGTGAGGGGCACAATCCCGTGCTGCCACCCCTGCTGCTGCTGCTGGTGGGCAGGGGGCACCTTGCCAGGCCAGCGTGGGGCTCCAGGTGGTGGCATTGAGCTTACCTGCCCAGCTCTGGTTTGTCCTGTCATGCCGGGTCATACCTACTGTGCTGCAGAGGCCCCTGGGGGGAGGGCAGCAGGGTGGGGAGCCTGAACCTGCAGTGGACAGCCCGCATCTGCCCCTGCCACCCTGACTCATATAAGAGTCTTGCCAACATTCTTGGAGATCATCCTTCCTGTTGATTCTACCAGCCCTGGTTGCTGGGGCCTAGCTAGCCAGTAAAAAGCCTACAAAGCCAGCCCTTCTCCTAACCCTCATCATCATTATTTTAATTGCTAATGAGACAGCAGAATCCTCTTTCTTGTTCACCCTGAGGTACATGAAATCCTCTGGCTGGACAGCCATTTCTCTCATATGCCTTTTCTATAAGGGGGTTGATTTTCCTCATTACAGGCAGACAGTGCCTTAAATTACAGGCAGACAGTATGCTAAATACCTTGGTTCCAGTTGCATCATAAAACTACAATAGTGCATTTATATCAAATACTATAATACATACAGATACAAACATGACAAAACTGATCCCATCTTCACATTAGCTACAAATAGAGTCAACAGGAGTAAGTCTAACTTGGGAGAATATCCATGCATGCCACACTATGAACCCCAAAGGCAACTCTTTTGTGGGGTGAATCCCTAAGATTGCTGTACTCTAATAGAATCCAATTTTTAGTTGTTTGGTTATTATATATGAAAACCCATCCGTAGGTTGCATGCACACTATAACCCTAGGTCAGCAAGGTACTTTTTTATCTTCTTGCCTGAATTCAAGTGCGTGAGGAACCCCATTAATATATAACTAACTGTCCAAGCTAGACACAAGTGTAAGGACCTTCCTAAATGTGGGCCAATTTTTGTATTTGTTACAACCTGCCCTTAATTTATTGACTGTTTGAGCCCAAAACTCAGAGGTGCTGACTGCTAAGCTTCCTTTCACTGCACTGAGTTTTAAAGGTTCATAGATTCATAGATGCTAGGGTTGGAAGGGATCTCAACAATTCATCAAGTCTGATCCCCTGCCTAGACAGGAAAGAGTGCTGGGGTCAGATGACTCCAGCCAGATGCCTATCCAGCCTTCTCTTAAATACCCCCAAGGTAGGGGAGAGCTCCACCTCCCTTGGAAGCCCATTCCAAATTTTGGCTTCCCTTACTGCAAATAAGTTTTTCCTGATATCTAGTCTAAGTCAGCTCTCTGTCAGTTTGTAACCATTGTTCCTTGTAACCCCAAGAGGTGCCCTGGTGAACAACATCTCTGATCCCTTGCTGCGTCCCTGTAATGAATTTGTAGGTGGCCACAAGATCACCTCTCAGCCTTCTTTTGTGGAGGCTGAAGAGGTCTAGGTCCCTCAGTCTTTCCCTGAACCATATGAGTGGCCTTCCTCTGGACCCTCTCAAGTCTATCAACATCCTTCTTGAAGTACAGCAAGCAAAACTGGACGCAGTAGTCCAATTGCAGTCCTGACCAGTGCCGCATAGAGAGGAAGCATCACCTCCTTGGATCTATTTGTCATGCATCTGCTGATGCATGATAAAGTGCGTTTAGCTTTGCTGATGATTTTGTCACACTGACAACTCACGTTCATCTTGGAGTCCACTATGACTCCAAGATCCCTTTCTGCTTTTGTGCTGTTGAGAGGGTTACTTCCCAGCCAATAGATGTGCTGGGTATTTTTGTGCCCTAGGTGAAGCACTCTGCACTTGTCCTTGTTGTACTGCATCCTGTTGTGTACTGCCCACTTTTCCAACCTGTCCAGGTCTACCTGCAATTGTTCCCTACCCTCCAGAGTGTGCACTTCATCCCACAATTTAGTATCATCCGCAAACTTGGACAGAGTACACTTCACACCCACATCCAAGTCACTGATGAAGATATTGAAGAGTACAGGTCCAAGGACTGAGCCCTGCGGGACCCTACTACCTACATCCTTCCAGGTCAATACCAATTCGTCTACTACCACTCTCTGGGTGTGACTGCTAAGCCAATTTGCCACCCACTGGACCGTGTAAACATCTATGTCACAGCCTCTTTATTTATGAGACTAGCATGAGATACTGTATCGAAGGCCTTGCTAAAGTCCAAGGAAACGACATCCACCTCTACTCCTGTGTCTAAACATTTTGTGACCCTGTCACAAAATGAAATCAGGTTGGTCAGGCATGATCTATCTGCTAAAAATCCACGCTGGTTTCCCTGCTGCATTATTTTTCCCTCTGGACTCCCACAAATACGATCCTTCGTAATCTTTTCAAAGACCTTTCCAAGGATGGAGGTGAGACTGACTGGCCTATAATTATTCTCATCCTCCTTCTGCCCCTTCTTGAAAATAGGGACCACATTGGCCCTTTTCCAGTTTTCCGGGACCTGACCCGAGCACCTCAAACACTCAAACAGCTGTGCCAGTGGTTCTGACACTGGCCAATTCCTTCAGTACCCTCGGATGCAGCTCATCTGGGCCTGCTGACTTGAATACATCCAGTCCATCCAAGTGACTCTGCACCAAGTCGGCGTTGACATTTGTGAGGCTGGTGTCCCTCTGATGACCATCTAAGAACCCATTAAGAGACTTATCTTGAGCCCTATTCATTGAATAGCTCAGCTTTGTCCCCCCTCTCTATCACTAATTGCTCCTCCTTGTTCACTAGGGGTCCTGTGCTGCCCTGTGCTTTCCTTTTACTTCCTGCATACCTAAAAAAAAAAACTTTTTGTTGTCTTTAATTTGTGTTGCCAGCCTCAGTTCTGTAGTTGCTTTGGTCTTTCTAACTGCCTCCCTGCAAGTGTGGGCCAAGTAGGTGTACTCCTCCTTGGTAGCTTACACTGCCTATATGCCTTCTTTTTTGCCCTTACGCTCCCCTGGATTTCCCTGTTTAACCAAGGAAGTTTTTTGGCTCCTTTCCCCCTTTTCCCTTGTACTGGGATAGTCAGTCTCTCTCTCTCTCTCTCTCTCTCTCTGCCTGAAGGATCACTTCCTTTAGGAATGACAACCCTTCCTGGACTCCCATCTTGCCAGTACTCTTTTCCTGCAGTGCATTGTGGACTAGACTCCTGAGCACGCTGAAATTAGCCTTCCTAAAGTCAAGTACTTCCACCCTACTAGTTATCTTACCCACCCTACACTGTATGGTGAATTCAGTTGATTGGTGGTCACTGTTCCCAAGGTGACCGCAAATCTGCAGTTCCCCTACCAGATCCTCCCCTGTAGCCTACACCAAGTCCAGTAAGGCATTCCCCCTAGTGGGACCGTATACCTTCTGCGTTAGGTGAAGGTCCTGCATGCAGGTTAAAAACCTGTGTGAATGGTTGGATTTGGCTGACTGCTCCTCCCAGGTGGGCAGCATGCAACAGAGTTGGTTCTTTTACCATTTGCTTTTCAGGCTATGTTATTGGTTACCTAACTTTTCAAATAAGATTGTTTTAGCTCTCTGACTTGATCACCCACAAAGAACTTCCAGGGCAGAAAACGCTTGTGTCTTGAATATTTGTGTGAATATAATATTCAAAGCTATAGTAGCAACAGATAATTCATGAACAGTCCATAGGTTGAAATATGTTCTCTGAATCCATTAATCAAAAAACATAGAATGCCAAATAAATTTATAAGAATTTGAGTCTGAATAATTCACACATAGTAAAAGAGATGGGATTTGTTGAATAAATTGTTTACTGCTAGTAAACAGTCCAATAAGTGAGCTTCTGACTATAACTATACATATTTATACAAATATTCACAACACTACCTTCTGCAGTCATTGAGAATAAACATTTGTTTCTGTGACTAATTGCAGAAAGATAGTCAAAGGAATGTTGAATATGGTCAAAGTACATTTTGGTTTTATTTGAATGAATAATTATTAGATATAATAGTTGTTGTAACAGTAAAATTAAAGGGTCCTAATTGGGGCCCCATCGTGCTTTGGCACTAAAATATTCTGCAAAATGTGGTTCCTGCCTTAAGGGACCTGTCAAGACAATCTAATGTAAAACTGCACAACAAATGAATAGAAAAAATAATAGCAAGGGAGTGGGAAGATGGACAAGTGAAAGGGGATACTCTTAGTAATATAGGCAGGTGGTGCATAGCTGGAGTGCCTTCAATCCTTTTAATTACTGGTTTAATGGGGAAGTATTTGGAATATAAACAGTCTGACTCTCCCTTTTTATTCTTGCATACTCAAATGCAGATATTTGTCTAACTTTACTCAGAAGGCTCAGTTGCTTCCAAGTTGCTTTGCTTCCCTTGGAAGGAAGTTCTTAACAAGTATCATTCTTTTTATGGTGCAAGTCTTGAAACCCCCTTTTCAAGCACGTTAGCATTTTGGCTTAGAGTGTCTGTTTTCAAATATCAGTTTTGTCCATGCTGTATAATATTTGGGTAGAAAACAGAATCTTTGAGGAGAAGCTACAGTGTGAATACTCAGTGCCCCCCATTGCTTTTATGTATTTATTTTAATAACTTAGGCTCTAAATTTTGCTTCTGAAATAAAAGTGCATATGACAGAAGATGTTTCCTATGTCCCTAAACAAAAACAAGCATCTTAAAAATCACATCATGCTACAATAGTGAAACCCTGAATACCGAGCCAGTTGCACATAGAGTACACATTAGATTTGACTGACTCTTTAGTTAGCAAACGGAACTGAGCCTGGAATCTTTATCATGAGAGCAGATATGATTTTAGTGCTAGATACATTTAATATCTTTATGTAACACTATTTTACAAAGCTTTTATACTATAAATTTACTTACAGCTTTTTATTCCATATTGTGTAGTTGTCGGATTGTGTAGTTCTGATCAGAGTTTCTTGTCTTACAAAGGCTTTTCATATTGGCTAATGCAGGAAGGATATTGTAGTTGTAAAATTTTTTGAACCTTAATTGTCAGTGAGTAGCATCCCTATAATTCCAGATTTATTATTAAAGACTTACTTTTCATTTTCTGTTGCACAGTTTTAGATTGTTAGCGAGAGATGGACTGAATAATTTAAGTGCGATTCAACAGGCATAAAATGTAATATTTGTGCCAATATATAAGCTGTCATGCAGACTGGTTTCAAGAAGGCATATAGACAAGTAAGCAAAATTGAGGATGAACTATGGCAGAATGATTTTACTCACCTGTTGATGAACAGACAACTTGGCCAACAGCACATTACGATCCTTCTAATGTGATCTAAAACATTTTTGAAGTACAAAAGAACCTAGTCAGGAAATAACAAATTCAGTATGGGGGTACTGATATTTATGTAAATAGTTGTTTTAGAAGGGTTATAGCACTTCATAGAGAGACATATTTTTGTTATTGTCTTTTAAAGAACAAATGCTTTTAACTTACTTTACCTATAGGGAAAATGTTACTTAAATTGGAACAAAAATAGATTGGGTTGTCATTTTTGCTGCCTCCATCGAAATTGTGCATAGAGGACTTGTCAGAGAGCTGGTTCTGGCCCCTGCTCCAGAGCAGTCTAGAGGATTGTTTCAAGCTGTGCATATGCCAGCTAGGGATTATTGCAGTATTTTTGGTTCCTACCTCTGCTTCTGACAATGCTACCTGTATTTGGGGTTGCAGGAAGGGATGTCCAGGAATCAATTTCATTATATCCATGCCTTCTGGGAAGCTCCAACATCATACATCACTGAGTTTTTATCTCCTTAAAGTAACATGTAAATAATCTGGCCCATAAGTAAGACACAATAATGGTTCTTTAAAATTGCATTAAAAAGTCTGTGCACAAATACACAATGACATTTCATGCTCAGAAAACAAGTTGTTGAAAGAAAGAGCACTACTGGATGGTGAAGATAATTTTTGTAAATATAAGCAAAAGGTGGAGCAGTATGGTACCTGAAGCCCGTGTTGGATATTATATTTATCATGTGACTAACATATTAATCATGTGCTTAATGTTCAACGTGGCAACAGTGCAAGAGATTCATGGTGCATTCAAATGCCAAACCAGCTACAAAGATGTTCTGCATTTAATGTGGCCATACATTTAATGTGGAACATCTTTGTGACTGGTTAGCATCACACTGGTAGGCCAACCAGTGTTGGGTTCTTGGTACCCTGAGGCCTTTACAACTTGCATATACAGCCCTGCAAGGGAGGGCTGCTGGGTTTGTGTGTCTGCAAATGCCAGGCTGGGGGTTTGATTGGCTTTTCCTGGTTGGTAGCTGTGGCTACCAGTTGCATGGCTTTGAACTTGCTCATCAGGAGAGCCAGTTGACTCCTTCTACCTGGCACTGGCAGATCCATGGCTTTCATTGCTAGTGTGTGTAGAGTTTGGGACTGTCATCCTCAGCTCCACATATTCAAAATTGAAAGGGTGCTTGTGAGAAGCACAGCATCAAGGACTGGTACCCTGTGCTAGGTTTCATGCATGAGCATGATTGGGATCTAATCCCTGATCCCCAAAATAGTGCATCCTGCCAAATATCTATGGTGGGGAAGGACATGCAAACATTAGGATCTGGTTCAGAAAGTCATGAGCTTTCACTGGCGACAGCCTACCTCATCAGATGGTATGAAAACTAACTACCCTTCTGATATACATATAGTGATTGTAGCAGGGCACTAAGATGTGCCTGCCTCTTCAGGCTGAAGAAGCCTGGCCAGGGAGCTTGGCAAGCTAAGCAGAGCTCCCTAGCTGCAGGTTGCTGGGGTAACAGCCTAAGGGAGTAATTGGCCACATCTGCTGACATCGCCTGACTGGCAGGAGGCAGGGTTCTGGGATATATAAGTCCAGGCTGTAGCTAGCAGACATACTCTTTCCCTGGCAACTGACAGGGAAGGAGCTCCTGCCTGCTGAAGCTACTTGAGACCTGGTGCTGCCTGCCTAGCTGTCTGCCTAGCTCTCCCTGCTACTCCCTGCTCTGCTATCTAGGTGCTACATGTTCGTATCTAGGTACCTGGGAGACTCCCTGTAGGCATGTTACTCTGAGTGGAAGTTTGTTCCCTTAAAGGGGCATAGCACTGTTGCTATTGTTAGTATTTAAGTTATATCCTAGGGGCTTGTGTTTGTGTTCATGTTTACCCCAGAGGATTGGGATGAGGCTAAAAGGGGAGGTTTGGAGGCCTCATTAGTGCCTGGAGAGAGAGGGCATATGATTTGGTAGAGCCTAGGGTTAGGCACAATGAGCATAGTGCTACAGAGGCACAGCCAGGAGGGTGCAGTGAGCCCAGAGCGACAGGAGGACATAGTTACTGGGGCACAGTGAGCCCAGAGCGTAAGGAAGGTGCTGCGAGAAGGACTCAGCAAGCCCACAGTGCTAGAGGGGTGCAGGTACAGGGTCGGGTGAGCCTATAGTGCTAGAGAGGTGCAGCCAGAGGGGCACAGCACCCATAATGCCAGAGGGGCGCAGCTAAGAGGGCGTGGAGTCACGCGCCCAAGAGAGAGGCACAGAGCCCGGCATCTGAGAGAAGGGTGCAGAAAACCAGTCGCTAGAGAACTCGGTGCCTGAGGGTTGAAGAGAGACAGGAGCCAGAGGACTCAATGCCAGGGGCATGTAGAGTTGACAATGGTAGTAACACCTGCGAGGCATGGGACAAGTGTAGGGAAGTTCGGAACGTGTATGTACCACCTGGTATAGCTGGGCACACGAAGGGCAGCCTCTCGCCTAATGAACAACTTAATTATTTACTAACAAGTTGTGGCAGGTGAGGTAGGTAGGCGGACTGCCCAAAACAGGTGGGTAGGCCTCCACAGAGGTTGGCCTCAGGGCAGCCTCTGTCACAGTGATCTATTTGGTTCAAAAGGTTTTAAAATATATATTTTAATTCTGTGATGCCCTACCTTCCAGCCCCTCAGGACAGATGAGTGACACTGGGTTGGCCTATGGGCTGGATCCTGTGTGTGACCTGGTGCATGGGTCAGTCCCAAGTGCCCAGATCTGGCTGTGTCCTGATCTGATCTGGCCCTGCTCTAGCCCAATCATGTTGTTCACTATCCTGACCCATCGTTTTGTCTTCATTGTTGTTTTTGCCAGTGTTAGCTGTATATGGGTAATCCAGGTATACTTATCTATGCTGAGATCACTCTTTCATTTTGCTATGAAGAGAATTGAGACATTGTGTAGAAAATAACATCAGCTGTGCCTGATGTGGAGGAGTCTCGGTAATACATTCAGACATGAAGGAAGAATGGCCCAGAGGTACAGATGCTAGCCAGGAATATGGAAGACCTGACTTCAGTTCCCTGCCCTGTCACAGATGTCCTGTGTAACCCTGAGCAAATAAGAAGTCAGCTTGTCACAGGTTCCACCAGACTGCTTGACATCCAATGTTACATTAGTATGATGAACATGAAGTGAATGAATGAACACGGTCAGAATTGGAAAGAAGTTCTTGTCACTGCCATATGCCTTCTTTCTGCCACCAAGGTGCAAATGTTTTCCAGTGCGGTGCTGGATTGCAGGGCCAACATATAGCATAGGATGCATTAAAACATTTTGTAAGTATGTGCATTTCAGATTTTTAATCCAGTGCTCAATAGATATATTCATTTGGTGGAAACAGCATAGACAGTAAGAGTTTTTCTTTATTGTGGCATTAGAGAGTTATCCTGGCTGCAAACTTTCAAATCCTGTGATTAAAATGCTGGTATTACTAAACAAGGCTCTGCAGCAGAAGAACAGCTCAGACCAAATCAGCATATTGAACATTCTGCTGCTCCATGCTTGGGGACATTCAGTATTGACTAACCAAGTTTTCTTAAAATTAGCTTAGAGACTACTGATCTCATAGTCTACACATAGATCTAAGCAGTAAAAATGCCTCAGTTATCATCCCAGCTCTTATGCTGAGTCCCATTTGGGTCCTATGTGCTCTCTTCCTGTACAGCCTTACGTTTTCTAATGAGTTCTTTAAACAGTAAAGGTTCTTTAAACAGAACAGAACAGGGGAGTGGGTTATCTTTAAAAGGTGACTTACATTTAACTGATTGATTTGATTTTTATGTAGTGCTTTGCAAAAAAAGGCACAGGTCATTCCAGATACTTGCTTTGCTGCTGGCCTCCCAAGTATCAGTCACCCCTAGGGTGCAAGTTTTCAGCCTTATATTTATGTTTTAGGAACATATTTGGTGCAAGTGTCCTGAAATTGTCCTTTCTGAAATAAACTGAGGCCCCTGCCACATGTTACACTTGAGACCGGTTTTTAACCAGATTAACCAGTGAATCATGCTTAAATTGTGATCTGGCCACACGTTCAATCCATTAAGGGTATGATAAAATAAGCAATAAGCCCCCAAATTTATTCCACAAAAAATATGTAATAACTTTGTGGCTCGTTCCTCTCAGACCATTACTTTAACATGTGGCCAGGTGCTCCCTGTCAGCTGATGCGGCTCAGGCTGGAAGGCATCTCATTGGCTTTTGTGGCTGGGAGTCCCACAGCTTGGAGCGCACAGCTCCAGGAGTTCCCCAAGTGATCCTGCAGCTTCAAGCTCTGTCAGCTGTGGGAGCGTATGGGGCAGTCCTGGAGCTGCGAGCCCCAAGCAGCAGGACTCCTAGTCATGGGAACCTGTGGGGTATTCCGATGTCTGTGGGCCCTGTTGGCTGTGGGAACTTCCTTCTTGCTAGTGCAGGGGGACATGAAGTTGGTGAACCTGGGTTCCCCCTGCACCAACAATAAGGCTTGATTGGATCTGATGCTGGATTGCACAATTGCACCTTCTGCCATGCATGTGTGGCATGGCAGGAAGTGCGATTGTGTGGATTGCTCATCAGATCCTATTACATTTTTACCTGAACATCTGGCAGGGGTCTGAGTAATCTGCAATGCCGTTTTAAAAACTTAACAAATTTGTCTGCAAATGACTATATATACACACTGGGCACATCTACATGGGCTGTTAAAGCAAAGCAATAAACTCTGTGCTGGAGTTTATTGCTCCCAGATGCCCCATTTACACGTGTGCCCAGGATCGCAGCACATTGAGCCAGGGCAGAGCAGCCCTAGCTAGCAGGGGGCCTGGAGGCCTGTCAGCCTGGGGCTTCTCCAGCCCAGCTCCATGTACTGTGGAGGTGCTAGCTGGGGCTTGAGGTTGCTTCAGCTTGGGGCTAGCCGGCAGGCAGGCCCGCATGCGGAAGCACCGGTGTGCCCCAGGCAGCCCTGTCAGCATCTACACATGTAGTGTTGCAGAGTACAAAAATTGCAGCAGAATAGTACTTGTATTTACAAGTATTACCTTGCTGCAGATTAAATTAGTTTTTTGTGGTCTAATGGGGCTTCACGTGTAGGCACAAGACATTTACTGTGGAGCTAATCACTTTACTGTGCAGTAAAGTGGCTTGTTCTAACCATGGTACACTTTGTTCATCTTAGCCAACTGTACCACCATCAGATTACTGGTCCAAAATGATCCCCTTGTGTTTCTTGGTTTGTTCTTCTTAATAGCAAGTAAATACCAGAATCAGTCTGAAAAAAATCGGGAATAATTTTTATCCGTTTTCTCTAGAGACTTCAGCCACAGTGCGATGTATACAAACTCTGAAACTTCTCTTCCATCCCCATCCCTGTGATACTTTTATATAGTTGAAGGTTAGGTGATAAATTCTGTCATGGCATTTTTTTTAATTGTTTAAACATGGTATTGTTATCTGATAAAATTACTAAGTCAAACACCATGAATGATTGTTAAAAATAATTGTTTGTTTACATAAATATGACAACAAAATAGGTTACTCGCACAGACCTACTGACCCAATTAGTCAGGTTTCAAAGTGCAGAAAACTTAGATATTTTATTGTACATAAAAAAGAGGGAACCTTCAATCTCTTTTGGATTCCTAAATACAGTATCTTTTTGTGCCTTCCACTTTTTTCCCTTTCTGATTTGACTCTCCTTTACACAACAGTTAATAACTGTCTCCTAATTGACTGAAATTTTTAACCAGATATTTGTCTCTGGAATAAGAACTCCCATTGAAAGGATCACCTGTGAGTGATCATTCCAGATGGATAATACTGGTTTACCCAAATTTGTCTGTCAAAAAGTTTAATCTGATGCCTCTGAATGTCTTTCTATTCTTTTTTCGTTACTCCTAACTGTTCTCTCCTCTTTACTTTGAGACTAGATTTGCAGATTTCCATTAGAAGTTTTCCAGCCCATCTGGTAACCTTGGTTGCAAAATTCTCTTTGAAAAGATAATCTTAAAGGGTTATTGCTAGATAGCTTCAAAGGCCCAGTTAGTCTTTCTGAATTCTTTGGAAATACTGAAATTGAGCTAGCTCAGCAGAGATGCAACTATAGCTCCCCATAAGATTATTTTGGCCAACCATTGAGATGATGTGCAGGAAATATGATCATTTTGTTCAAAAACTGACAACTTTAATAGCACTACTCTCTTTTCAGTAGCTTATTGCCTACTAAATCAGTAATTCTCAACCAGGGCTTTCAAGGGTGCTGTGGAAGTACAGGTTAGCACTCTTAAATGTGCAGTCATGATTCACAAGATAAACCTGGAAATTTTGAACAGGAATCCATAATATTAAAAATATTCTGACCTGGTATGTGGTCTTTTTATATATTTGCAACAGAAGAATTGTTCTGTTTTTGGGGGGGGGGCAAAAACCAAGTGAAAACTAAAAGCTGGTATTTTCTAATGGATATTTTGAGTCTAAAGTGGTTGAAAACCACTGATGTAGGTATATTTGAATAGGTCGGTCCATCCTAGCAGTAAGAAGGCTTGAGCAGCTTCGCCTATTTCTGTCTTACTGGAGCTGGACCACATTCAGCTCTTGTCATGTATAACCCATCTTTGTGTTTCTCTTGCAGTAGGGGCAGTCCTCTGTCTTCTGTGACCTTTTAAGGTTCCTGGCTTCATTTATCTCAAAAGCAGAAAGTCTTGAAGGTCATTTTTTTTGGTTCAAATGCAGTGAATGCCAATATCAAAGGAAAAGCAAACTTTTGTAGGATTTCCAAGAAAGCTTTGGATTCTCTTCTATTTCCCAAAATGATGTAAAATAAAGGGTGAGGAAGAGAGCAGACCAGAAATGTCCTAACAAAATGGATTTTCATAAAAATTCTGTTTCAGCAAAACTGAAATGTTTAGCATACTTGGATGATGCTGATTTGTGTTTGGTGGACTGATGGAAAGCCATGATTTTCAGGGTTTGTGGTTCTACTGCAGTTGGGTAGGCCAACTGCTCTTGGTCCATGCTTAGAAATCTTCAAGGTTTAGGCTCCTTGTACCACAGCACGGAGTCTAGAAGTCCTGAGAGCCAAGCTCATAATGGAGCCTTTTGGGCTTCTAGGTTCTTCATTTTGTGTTCTAAGCTGCAGCCTGCATTGCAGAAGACTTCCTGAGCTACCACTAACTGTCTTACCCAAGGAGTCCCTTGAAGTTAGGGTAGCTAGCTGCTCTGTTTTGAAAAAAAAAATTAAACTTTTTTTTAAATAACTCCTTTAGAATTCCCTCCCAAGGAATTTTTGATTTTCATTTTGGATTCAGAACTTCTTTGAAGTCCTAGAATTTCTTGGGAAAGGAAATTCCAATTTTTGACAAGTTCCAGTACTTTCCATTTTTAAATAAATGGATATTTTCATCCAAGTACAGTTACTCATCTGTATAGATTTCTGCAGGATTAGATCCATCACAGATCATTCTTCCATTGCAAGACTGGTGAATGGAACATGTCATTTTGCTTCCTTGGATGCATCCCAACATACAGGGATGTTTGGTTGTGGCAGCAAAAATAGCCACAAATTTGTGCCACTGCTTTTTGCTGCTGTGCACAATGCTGCATGCAGGCTTGGTGTGGGGCATATTGTTTCAGGTGGGGTAGAGGAGGCCTTACCTTTGGGCCTCCCCGGGCAGCAGCAGTGCTGATTCGGCTGCTTGAAGCCTGGCTAGCAACCAGAGTATGGCTCTGGCTAGCTAGGCTCTGGTTTCTGGCAACGCACACTGCTGCCATGTGCACCAAGCTGCATTTTTAGCAACACGTTTTTGGCACCCAGGATCTTCTGGTGTCAAAAAACCTGGTGAATGTGTGTATGTGCATCATGTGTGGTTTGCGGTGCCTCAGACGGGTTTGAGGTGCTGCAAACTGCACATGTGTGCTCATGGGGATGCACCCTCTGTGTATAGCACTTGTGTGTGTAGCCTTAGATATATGTAATTAAGTCTATGCTTTCATTCAACTGATATAAATCAGCACTGGTCCATTGACTATAGTAGAATTGCACTGATTTACAGTGGGTGAAAGTCTAGTCCAGTCTTTTAAAATGGGTTTGAACACTTCAAATGGAAGTAATGCAAAGTATTATCATTTAGCGACTTCTGAGGCATTGTGGCAATTGTGATATGTTCATCTTGTGCAAAATAACGACAGTAGTACTTACCCAGCCACCTTTAAATAATGCTAACAAAGCACTCTAAAAATGAAAAGAGCTAGATAGTATAAGTAGTTCAGCAAAATGTTCTAACTGTACCTCATACCAACTTAAGCTTAGTCTAGACTTGAGGTTTAGGTTCTTCGAACACTAGTGGAGGATATTTTAATCAGTTGTAATATTTATGCAACATGCAACATTCTCCCTCTCCAAAGCGTTCAGTTTTTCTCCTGACTGTGTCCCCACACATTTTACTTTAGATTTCCTTAGAAGGATCAGAGATGTTTTAGTGATCCCTGTATGGACTTCTTGTTTAAAGTTATATAGCTTATCATATTTGAGTTGTTAACTTGCATCTGCGCAGTGGGCTACACATGGTGCATTTTGGGGACACAGATGCAGACTGATTTGGCAGTCTTTACAATCTCTCTGGATAGATGTGTTAAATGTTAGTAAGAGCACAGTAAAATGTTAACAGTATGGTATAAAAGTTTTGCATGTACATACAAATTGTATTGCTTTAACTGTACTGACCCCTTCAATTGGATACAGTTATACCTTCATGAAGATGGTTCCTTTTGGTATAGCTGTTCACCCAGGGGAAAGGGAATACTATATTTTCTCACATACAGCATACCCTGGACTAAGATACATACCTTGTTTTTGAAATGCATAATGAAGAAAAGAAGATTTTTGCTTGCAGTAAGCAATTGAGTTGCAGCAGCTAGGGAGCTGAGCCTGCTCATTGTCCTGCATCATGTGCAGACTTCTCATTTTGCCCAGTAAGAAGGAGAAATTACTCTTACTGTATTTCACATATAATGGTCCCTCCATTTTCCAGCACCTGGTTTTCTTTCTTTCCATCTGTCTGCCTGTCTGTGTGTCTTTTTCTCTCTCTTACTCTCTATTGTTCGCTCTCTTTATTGCTCGCTCTCTCTTTCAATAAGCTGCATTGTGTAAGAGAAAATATGGTATGTAGTTAAAAGTTTTCCAGGATGTCTTAATTTAAACCCTCTGCTGGTGACCGACATTAAAAATAGATTGGTGTTGTACTTCTACTTATTTATTTTTTCTGTATTAAGAAAATGTGTCTGGTAACTTTAGTTGCCCCTCCTCTCTCCAGCCACAGTTCTTTTTTATTATTAGACATTTCAGAAATAGGTGGGACTGGTCTTCTCTTGTTTTCTTGGAGGACATATGAGGCTGAGAAAAAATGGGAGCTTTCTTAGTAGTTAATTGAAGGGATTTGCAAGAGAGATTTGCTAGCTCAAATAAATGTCAACAATACCAAGTCATCAAACATTTAATCAGGTTTAAATTTCACAGGGTTCATAGTCCGAATTTTCAAGCCTCTTATAAAAAAAAATCTACTTTTTTTTTGGGGGGGGGAGGGTGGTGTAGGAGTGGGGGATGAAAATATTCAGGCTTTCTTTATTCATCATTAAAATAAAAGGTGTGTTATGGGAGAAAGACTCAAGCCCTGTTTTTATCCTTCACAAATATTTTTTGCACCACTCTTGTTCTTTTGTGCATGAGAAGAAAGCTCACCCTCAGCCTCCCATCTTCCCTCCTGACCTCTTTGTTGCATGTATCTAGAGTAGGTCTGCTAACTTAGACCAGAAAAGAGTTAGTGTGTTTTTGACCCAGAAAACTGGAGAATTTGCCAGCAAAATATGACAGAATTATGTGTAAAGGTAGTGGGGTTTTTTCTATTAAAGGATCAGGCCCTTAATTTTCACACATTGTCAACAAGATTTAATTATTTAAACTTTATATACTATATCTCAATTACTATTAGTTTCTCAGAGTCGAAACTAAAATGGTTGCCCTAATTTTTGAGATTATGGAGACATTGCAGAAACTACACCACTGTGTTCCTGCCACAGTTTTATACATAGCACGCTTAGCAGCTAACTAAAATATAAGCAGAAAGCTCATCTTGAAAAAGACTACTTAATTAAAAATTAAACAATGAATTAAAACTTAAATTATGCAAAACTAATAAGCTACATTTCCAAAGCCAACAATACAGCACAATATATGTGAGCAAAATGCTAACATTTTTACTTTTTTATGTTTGGATTATAGTCTGCATGGTATGCTGTTTTGGAATTCTTCATCTCAAAGTGCTCAGCATATCTAAATTAAGATATAAATCAGTGACTTTAGGTTTGTAAGGTTTAGAAAACTCTTTAGAGATTAAAACCTTGATAATGTTAAAGAATCTGTCTTTAAGAGGGAAAAAATTCAATTATTTTGCAATTAATGCAACATTGCATCTTGTGTATATGATTCAAATCAGTGCATCACATCATCTAGTACAAATCAATAGAGTGAAAATGGACTCATTGACAAAAATTAGTTTAACCTATTGCTCTAATTTCTTTGAACAAAAGATTTTTATGGTCGCTGAAATAGCCTCCAACTAATTGCAGATACTGAGATTCTGCACACTGTATTTGTATGCCTGTGTTTATAGGGATCAAAATAAGTGCAACTTTAAATTATGTCTTTACTTTAGCAGTGTCGAAGCAGGTGTTCCTTATGTCAAAGCCATACTAAAATGCTGCCTCAGTGTGTTGTGTGCCTACACGTCCAAGATATCAGAATGGCAAAATACCAGACGTATCTTGTAATTATTCAGTACTAATGAAGAATGCATATTTCAGTGAGATACCTAGTAAAACTTTGAAGTAGGAATAAGGTGAGACATTAAGCTCAGAGAGTCATTTTCAAGAGTATCAATTTGTATCTTTTATAATTCTGCTCTTCTAGCGGAGCTGAGCTTAAGAAGCTGAAGTTGGAAGAGGCGGAAAAATAAAATATTGGAACTAATCAAAAGTAAAGAAGTATCTGGAAAGACACGTCCACATTTAATTCAGATTTCAGTTTAAACCAAAGTCATAGGTAGCTAGAATAGGAAAGGTTGACATGGGCATGGAAGACAGGATAAAGAGTGGGTATTTCAAATCACTTACCATCACCAAGCAATCGCCATTAGTACTGAGAACACCTTAGTGGCAAAATGCTAATCATTTGCTTGTTTATTTTTAATAAGTTATTTTGATGCAGTAAGTGTGACATTAGCATAAGATAAATTATTAATTCAATATGTTGGAAGGTGTAACTTAGTTTTTCTCTGCTTCAGTATTACATAAAATGTTTTTAACTGAAACAATTTTTATCAAACTAATGTGCAGAATTTGCTAGTATTTAGCATTTAGCTCTGCTTTCTTCCAGTTTTTCCTACCTTGGTCTTTGTCTTTAATTTTTTTCTCTTGAGCCATCATTTTAAAACATAGGTTAAAAAAGTAAATATTGAGAGTGGTCAGGTACAAAAAGGCACAGCTAACACATTTCATAGTACCCAATTTGTAATCTAGGGCAGTGATTCTCAGCTAAGCTATCATGGTACCATGGGGTGTCCTATGATCTTATCAAGGGTACTGCAAAGTGCTAGCACACTTAGGTGTGCAAACATGATTCACAAGCTAAACCCAGAGATTTTGAATAGGATTTCATAGTGTTAATAACATTCTGGTCTGCTATGGTCTTTATGAGTTCTCTGCAGCAGAAGAATTGCTCTAGAATTATTTGTAGTCAAAAACAAGTGAAAATTAAGGTCTTGCAAATTAAGAGCTGTGTGCGCCCAGGGCAGTGCTAGCTCTGTATTGCAGCTGAGTTTGGCAAAATCAGTAGGGATCCGGGTTTTCTGTTTCCCATGGAAAATCACAGATTCTCCCTTTTAAAGGAGAAAAACCTGGATTTTCCCCTTTGAAGTGGGAAACCACAGGTTTTCCCTTGCAGGCTGGCAGCGTTGGGGCTGCCAGTAGCAATGGGGGCCAGGGCTCATACTCTCAGGGGCAGGGTGTCTGGGAGATGCTGCTGGGGAAGGAGGGGGTAGCCAGCCACCTGGCAGAGTGCAGGAGCTCGAGCCTGGGGCAGGGAGTGCCACAGACATCCTCTCCTCTTCCCTTCAGCCTGCACAAGGGCCAAACTCAACCCGCTACCACCCACATGAGCCACAGCTGCTGTAACCACAGCTGCTGCAGGAGGGATGGAGATCACCTGGAACCCCTCACCCATCTCCTGTTGCCCATAGCATGGCCTAGGCCAGAGCCGCACTTGGCTTAATGCTGCTGCTTGTGCGGAATGCAGGACTGGTTCCCCCAGCTCCAGCCATGGGGCAGCACTTGGTTTCCCAGCTGCTGCCTGTGCTTCTGTACCACAGTGCACTGCATGCACCTCCTACTGGGGAAGGTCCACACTATGTTGCCACAGACCACCATCCTGTGAGTCCTTGCAGGACCAGGTGAGGCGGGGTAGGTGGGGGCCCCCTCCAGCAGGGCTGGGTGGTGGGAGAGGGCAAGAGGCTGCAGGCCAGGAGTGAGAGGCACCAGAACAGCTGGGACTGGTGGGGGACTGCAGGTCAGGAGTGAGGGGCACCGGTGGGGACTGTGGGTTATGGATTGGGAGCAAAGGACACTGGCAGGGCTAGGAGGCTGCAGGTTGGGAGTGAGGGACACCAGTGAGGATGGCGGGGTATGGGTTAGGAGTGAGGGGTGCTGGCATGGCTGGAGGGGCAGGAGACTGTGAGTTGGGACTGAGGGGCACTGCCAAGGCTGGGGCGGGCTATGGCTTGGGATTGAGGGGCAACAGCATGTGCAAGGGCAGGGCACCAACATATCAGGGATGCTCAGCACCACAAAGCAACTCAGGGAAGGGGTGGGGAAGCCACAGCTGGACCCACATTTTGATGAGCAAAGTGGACAGGGGGAGCTCTTATTTTTTCATAATAAAAAATATGAAAATCAAATGCTAAAATATAGGTATTTCGAGTGTATTTTATAATAGTGATTGAGGCATTGGTAGGCTTCCACATTGCTTTAAAATTGTAAATATATCAATAACACTTTGTGTTCGGCTGACACACACACACACACACACACACACACACACACACACACACGGTGGTGTCTCATTTTAATAATGGAAAAACATGGATTTTGGGGGGGTTTAATCATAGAATTTGGGATTTTTTTTTTGTCAGAAAATTTGGGATTTTTTTAATGGGGAAAACCAGGATTTGTGGTAATCAGCTACCCCTGCTGTTGCAGCTATTTTTTGCACCCTTTCCACCTCCCCCACAATAGCCTGGTGCTGCTGTCTCAGTTGCTCAGTTATACTACTGTTAAAGAGTCAACAGTTTAGAGGTGCAGATACCAGAATTGTATTCTGCCCCATCAGCACCCAGTAGCAGTGTGGTAAACACAAGAGTTAAATGTTAGGATATTATACCACAGCTTATTGCTAGGGACAGACATTCAAAAAGCCTGAGCCTGAATTGATTCAATCTTTGCAGGTTAGTGTAACCTGGGTAGACTGAACCAGTTTGCAACCAGATGGACATTCTCTCTGGACTGAGGAAATTCAGGCACATACCTTCAGTGCTCAGGCTAGAAGCTGGGGGGCGCTAGAACATCCCTCCCTTCCCTCGTACAGTGCTGAGCTGAGGCGGGGCGTGGCCAGGCCCCAGTAAAATGCTCTGATTAGGGAAGTGTCGGGTAGTCACCGGGTACAGGTGCCGACCTTCTCTAGGGGCCCTGCGACCCTCAGTCAGTATAGGTGGGGCTCTTTCTCTCTCTCTCTTTCTTCCCGCCTGCCACAACTTTGATGTTCGCTTTTTTGGTTTTTAACGAAAGGCAGGTGTGGTGACTACGCTGCCTCCACCCTGACTGACTGTTGGTTCGTACCCCGAGCTCCATGTCAGTGAAATAAATGGAGGGAACGACAAAAAGGACCACATGTAAAGGTTTTCTTCTTTTTCTCCTTTTTCTTTATTATAAAGCAAGTTTAATCTTCTGTCCAGGGGGCCGGGTCCTGGACGACCCCTTAACTTGGCTTGTCACCTTGCCAGCATTGACTCTACAATTCTGCCAGCAGATGGGAAGCCCTTCATTCCTCTTGTGATTAGCAGCTGCTCTCAGCTTAATTGGCAACCCGCAGCAGTTAATAAGACAAAAACAAACAAACGGAACTGGGAAGGTGAGAGGCGGGAGAGCGTCGGCTTCTTCTCTCTCCCTCTCCACTGGGTTTTAGCTTCTTTTCTTCCCCTCCCAACGCCTGGCTTGTGATGCCCCTGGTGAACGAAGTTCTTTCCTTCCCAGCTTTGCTCTTTTCCCCTTTCTTTTCTTTTTTTTCTTTATCACGGCCATGCCTGCCTTAATTGGCAGCCCACATTGGGTAATTAGCACCTCCCAAAGAATACAGACAGCCAAGTGGCAAGAGGCATCTGACCCTTCTTCCCTCTATCTTTTCTCTCTTTTTTTTTTCCTTTTCCTCTGCTTTCTTTCTTCTTTCTCCCTCTTAGTGTGGGCTCCTCTGAGCCTCTGAGGACCTATCGGGCTCTTATCCTGCTCCCGGGGCATCAGTCTTAGCTCCTGCGTCCCTGGCATCTGTCATACCAGCCATCTTGCCGCTTCACCTCCCCCGAAGCTTCCCCTGGTTCTGCGCTTGGTCCCGGATATTGCAAGTCTCTGCTGGACCTGCAGCCGTGTTGTGGAGCAGGGAGCCCTGCCCAGCCAAGAGAGCAAGCTGGGATGCTGGGGGAATCTGATTTAACTTAAACCAGCAAGAGGCCTGGGACAGACATTGCATAGACCGGTATGAGCCAAATCAGTTAAGTTTGATACTACATTCAACCAGGTTTATCTCAGACCTGTTTCAGCCATTTTCAAATTGGTGTATGTGCACTGAACATCTCTTCTGTTAGAGGTTTGAACCACTTTCTGATCGCTTAAACAGGTGTATGTGTAATGTCTGTCCTTAGCCACAGGCATCCCCTCTGGACTGAAGAAATGCAGTCATATGCGTGCAGTGGCTCAAGCTAGAAGCCGGGAGGGGGAAAAGGGGGTGTTAGAGCAGCTCTCTCTTCCCTTCCGCAGTGCTGAGCTGAGCGGGGGCATGGACAGGGCCCGGCAGGATGCTCCGATTAGGGAGCTCCCTGCCCCCCACATCACTGCTCCTGCTTAACCCAGTAGGGAGTTGAAAACACAGCATTTAGCACCCCATTAAGTAAACAAAAGCCTCTCTCATTAGTTCAAGCTGTTCTTAAACAGCTTTTTCGAAGAAAGGAACAGGGAGACATTACCAGCTGACCTGTTGATTAGCTCCAAAAAGCCCCAAGTGGACACTGTCCTGTTCGCCTTTGTCCTGTCTGCCTTACACAGGTACCTTTCAGCAAGTCCACAAAAGCCTGAGTATAACTATGACTACTCTTTATGGATTGCTAAAATTAACTGAAACCTTAAACAATTTTCTCTTTGAAGCTTCTTTCTCTTAACTTTGTTTATAGTTATCTTGAGAGAGCAGTGGTATATCCCTATAACTGTTTTCTCGGAATCATAGGATACACTGACTGGGGGTTAGTCCCTTTATAGCACATTAGATATTCCATCATGGTGTTTACCTGTCTCCACACTTACGTTCATGTATCAGGATGGTACCAAGTCAGCTGGTCAGGTGGTAGTCCAGATTTCCGAAAGGTAAGTAAAGTATTTGTGATAGATTGTGCTAGTCAGGAGTTCTACACAGCATTTCAAAGCCTTCAGTTGTCTCCCCAGGAGGTGGCACTTGTAGAGGCTTAATGGATTTCAACACGTCAGCTGTCAGTTCCTTTTTTCCTGTCTGTCATGACTATTTACTTCTGATCATACCAGTTGACATTTACGTGTCACAATAGAAAGCTGAACCAGTGCAGGAGTAAAAACGACATTGGGTTCAGGGTTACTTGTTGTATCATAACAGGCAGCTGGCAACTCATTAACACCATGTGGGGTGTCAAAAGTACAGTATGTTAAATAAAATTAGTGCCTAAAGGGGAAGTCATAGCAGATAATGACATCACATAAATGCCTGACTCAAAAAAGAGCAAAGGTAACAGATAAAAATATGTTCCTCTTTGGAAAGGAATATCAAGTCCAAGATTCAGTCACATCCGTCCTTTGAGTGACATTCAGTATGATTTTCACATGTGGCATCCAAAAAAATATGCTTGGCATTGGAGAATTCTGCATGAGATTCTGTGACTTTCCAGTATTTGATGATGTGGTGGGGAAAGCAATGTTAAGACCTTGGAAGATAATCAACTGTCCCTTAGCTGTTGCTGAGCAATGAACTGAAATATAATGGAAAAAATGTGCTGCAGCTACTATGTTCCAGAGTATGGACATTACTTTTAAGTGGAAATGTAAGACTTGTGAAACAATTTTTTTTCCCATGGGCAATCTGATAATTTGCCTTTTATATATCTAGCAGTCTTTAACTAATTTTATATTATGGGAACGTCACTTTCCTTTTGCACTTTGCAAAAGATCAGCTTGGGTTGTTTTGCAGTTGTAGAAGGGGCTCTTTTTTCTTTCTATCTCAGCTTAGTGAATAGTTTAGCCAAGCCAACTACGCTGATCTCTGCAAGTGAAAAAAATTGCTTCACGTGAGGGAGGCTTACCACTTGCAGTGGTTCATATCTTATGCATTTCATTTCGTTACACTTCTTGACATGCATGTTTCATTTAAGATAATCCTAAAGTAATTTTTAAGAAGGCAAACTAATTTTTTACAATAGACTTTGGACATATTAGAAATACCTGAAATGTTGGGGAATCTTGGTGGGAGAAACTTCAAAATTCACATGGTTTTTCAGGCGTTTGGAGTTCAGAAAATTAGATTTTCTCATACATACACATCTATTTGTTCACTTGTATGGGTTAATATGCTTCAGCTAACTTATATAACACATAGAATTCTTGGACAAGTAGTGAAGAAAGCTGTATCCAGTGGAAGTGGTAGGGAGCATTTGGGTACACAAATGTTATGTGGATTGTAGAAAGGTAGACCCAACGAACTTTGGATTTTTTCCATATGGTTTTGCATCCAAGTATTGACTAGGCTTGATTTTTGTGATATTTGATGAGATTTTTAGCCTGAGATTGTATGGCAGTGTTGTGTCTGCTAATAGTAGATGTGAGTGTATAGGTCCAATAGATAACATTTTGTGGTGCCCACCAATGTGCTTTTAAAATAATTGCAACATGCATAGTAAAAGCATGAGGTAAAACTAGGCAGACAAGGTTCCTTGGGTGAATTTGATATCTTTTATTAGACCAACCCAAATGGTTGGAGAATAGTTATTGAGCAAGCTTTCGGGTTCAAAAACCCTTCGTCAGGCTCAGGAAGTTTCAGCAGTTGGTGTGTGCTCTTCCTGGATGGAATGAAAACTGCTGCAGCTTCCTTAGCCTGACGAAGGGTTTTTGAACCTGAAAGCTTGCTCAATAACTATTCTCCAACCATTTGGGTTGGTCTAATAAAAGATATCAAATTCACCCAAGGAACCTTGTCTGCCTATGTCCTTAGACCAACACGGCTACAACCTAAACCCCTGCAACATGTGAGGTAAAACTAGACACTTTTTCATTCAATTTAACAAAATGCTTGCCGTTTTCTTTTTGAATAATGTGACATATTTAGTAATAAATACTGAGTAAAATATTAATATCTGTCCATTTTCATAATTAAAATGTTACCAAAAATTAGTGCAGGACTATCGGCTCATCTCAATTATATTTATACTACTGCGGCTGCATTGTTTCTGCCTTCGGCAGTTTACCCTGTATAGTTAATGTGCACAATGTAAAGAAATTTCACCTAAATTCCTTCTCTTTCGTATTGCCCTGACCTTTCTGAACTTAAGATGAAGCTTCCTTGCTGTTGCGCTTGACACTAGTTCAAATAGCTTTCTACAAGCTGTCTTTTCAATTACCTTCATAATTTTATGTACTGCAGTGAGGTTTCTTTCTAATCTCTTCTTTTCCAAGAAATGTAGACCCACCATAGTTTCTTTAACCTTTTGGGCTAAGTAAGTTCTCAGAGGCCTCTTTCATTCTGAAAGTTCTGTGATTTTCTTTCTCTACTTCTTGTAATATAGTTTTTGTAATAAGGTGGCTAGAACTGTATTTCAAATGAGGGTCTTGCTAGTCCCATATATACTGCTAGAATAATCTCCTTTGATTATATGCGACAAGCAGGTTAGGCTTTCAAAGGCTTCAGCGCAATCATGTTGACCCTTGTGTTGTATTGAGCCGTTCGGCTTGCTTCTGTTGGAACTCTTGAAGTGACATGAAGATGACATCAGGGCAGTGATAATAAAAATCCTATTTTCTACTTTTTCTGATTGAATTTTTGGGCCTGATGATGATGTCATAAGTATTTTGTCTTTCTTACACTACTATCACGGAATGGAATAGCCATCTATGTAATTTAGTGAAATTGTTGAATCTTAGCATTAAGGCCTGTTCAAAACTCTTTTTGTACAGTTTTATACAGTTTTTATGTTTAGAAGATAAGGAGGCTAAGCCACTTTGGTTCAAACACAGTAGCAACATTGTAGAATTTTGAATATTTTGTCTGCCCATAGAGGAAACATATAATGTGCACTTTGACAATAAGAAAATTAAAAGACATAATAAGATTTATATGATCAGATTTGGCATCTGTTACTCTATTTGCTCTGTTTAATAGATCAGAGATGCAGGTACTAAGGCTTAAACAGTGCATAACTATAAGATTCAACTGTTCTACTGCATTCTTTTATTTTATGGAAATATAGTAAGGGAAACATATTTTTGAATCCATCAGCCTTAGACCCCAAATTTTGCAGCCACATCAGAAAAGAGAGAAAAAGAAAAGAGAGAAAACAGAATTACTATATGTCTCTTGAATGATAATCTGCGTAGTTGTCAAGGGGCCAGAAGTGGCCCCTAGACAACTCTAGAATCTGGCTTTTTCCTTTGTCCACCCATTAAAGCAGATTTACCTGCTTTAGCTTCTGTTGGATGAGCTGTTGTTGCAGCTGCGCTGTCAAATGCCAAACTCTCTAGTGATATGGTGTTCACCTTGTAATTGTTTATGAACCTGTAACTAGCTGCTTTCTTGATATTTGGGAAAGATCTGATCATGTCTGTGGCTGATAGATGATTAGCTTTTTTTTGGCTCTATTTACATCAATTCTCAGCTCACTTAACCACTCTCTCCTGCATGTACTGAAGAAGAACCTGCATAATGGCAGTTTCTCATTTATCTTTTTGTGCCTTTTCCCAGTGCTTTTTTCAGTAATACCTGCACATCGTTCAACTCATGCTGCAAAGAAACACTTTTAATTGACCTTGGCTTGAATGCTTTTTGTAATTAAATTGCCTCTGTGAAGCAGCAGTGGTTTGTGTGAATTGTCTGCAGAAGCTTTGTGCTGTTTTGTTGTTTGCATATCTGTAACTTTACCAGGCTACTGACAATGTATTTTGAGTTGGTTGGGATAGATCCTGTAGGGTAGGACTCATTCCATTAGCCAATTATTCAAATATTATTTGAAAAATAATATTTGACATATTATCATGTCTGTATCCCTGAAATATTTCATTTACGCCTGCGATCAGGAGGCCCAGCTTTATTTAGTAGAAGCCAGTGGCCCTTGGTTCTTTAGAGGGAGGTGCTACACCTCAGTTCATTTTTACCCTGTGCTCAACAGAGCATTCAGTCATTAACAAATTAATGTTTAGACTCGTCTCTGAATCTGAATTGGTCTTTATTGGTAATTCCAAGCCAATTGCCTAACGGAGTCTTCAGTCTGTGCTTCCTCAGTGTGCTTTGCAGTCCCCATGCTAGTGATTCTTAAACTTTTTGGGTCACATACTTCTTTTAAGCTTGTTAAGCTGCTGCATAACTTCATGCTTCTGTGATTCGTTTAGTAAAGAAATAGCACTTTAATGTCACTAAAAGAACATGCTGTTTCTGACAAGCTAAGAAGTATTGGAGTGTTTATTTTCTTTCCTTTTCTTCCCTTCCTCCCCTTGTGTTTTCCATTTCCACTCTTCTGCTTTCCTATTCCTTTTGCATATGCCCTCTTTCAGGGGTATAGGTTGTAGCTGTATTGGTCTAAGACATAGGCAGACAAGGTTCTTTGGGTAAATCCAATATCTTTTATTAGACCAACTCAAATTTGAGTTGTTTTAATAAAAGATATTGGATTTACCCCCAAACCCTGTCTTCATATGCCTTCTAGAATTTCAGTGTATACCTCAAGTTTGAGAAATACAGCCCTACTCCTTTCTCTGTCTCTGCCATTCCTGTCAAGAACCATTTCTATTTCCTTATAGCCAGGATGGTGTTACAATCACACCTGCTACAGTGAGTCAGCAGAACTGTGGCAGCTTTATGAGAGGTCTTATACCTGCTGACAGAGCTGGCTAGTGAAATAGTTCTGCCATTTTGCTGCTTGTCTTTTGGTATCATTAGAAAAAATTGAGGAAGAAGAAATGTCTTAGCTTGTGTGATTGACCATACCTGGCTGAGAGAATGGGCTAGTGTATTGTTTTCTTTGGAACTTGTTCCTTTTAGTGGGGACAAGCTCATTTTTTTCACATATTTATATTGCAGTATTGTGGTATTGCTAACTTTTGTGATATTATTGCAAGTGTCATCATGCTTGATGCCTCCCCCCTGCCCCGGTCATTTCCGAAAGTCATAGAATCATAGAAAAAAAAGTTGTGTGATTACATAAGACTCTAACGTTTCTACTTTAAGAAAAAAAGGGTTTCTGACCTCCATGGCTATGGGCTAAAGCTTAAAAATGTGCCTCAAATTACCATAAAGAACCATGTCAGCTCCCTGGTCCGTGGAGTTTAAAAAAACAAAACAAAACTAAAAAACAAACAAACCCCAGACTCAGGAGTAATAAGGAAAATTAAGAAAATTCAGATGTATTAATGCATTAATGTTTTAAAGAGACTCCTTATGAATTTTGAATGATGGAGTTTGGCAAGATTGAAAGAGTCCATGAGTCCAGAATTCTCTTCACGTGTTGGAAATGAGATCTGTTTTGTGTGAATTCCTGGCGGAAGCCTATACATTTGTTCCTGTAATTCCCAGAATGGTAGGGGATGGATGCATTATTATTTTATGTTTTGGCTTGCATCTGAATGAGATCCCTCTTTTACAAAGAGAATATTATTTTATCACTTCTCATTGATTATAGACCTGTTATGCCAGAGATGAACCAAAGGCTAGATCAAGATATTAGTATACAGAGATAAGGTTGTTAGACCAAAATCTAGGCTGTGACATTTGAACAGCACAAAACCAGATTTAGTTGATCAGTGTTTCAGTCTTAAGGTGCTTCAGAGATGGCAGAATGATGTTTGTGCAAATACACATTTAGCCATTTATTTTGAAGTAAACTTGGAAGGTCACAGTTTAGTTCTTTTAGTTTATCTTATTGCTATAGACACCCCAGCATACGCTTCAGATTTGTTTCTTTTATGAATTCTAATATAATAAAGGGCTTAGTCTGTCTGTCCGTATTGCTTTTGGCCAACTGTGTAGGCACCCTTCAGAGGGTGGGCAGCGACTGGTTGCATGGGCCCAAGTTTGAGCTGCTGCCGGGGAAGTTTGTGGTGGTCGCGAACATGCCCTGGCCTCCCGAACAGCAGGGCTTGCCCATGCATCCCTGCCTGAGGGCAAAGGCAGAGTCACAGTTGCAGCGCCTCCCTGCTGCCTGTCCCTGCCACCCGCCAGAACAGCTGGCAGGAAGAGAGAGGCAGCGGGCAGGGAGGAAGGGAGGGGAGCAGGGTGGGGGGAGGTGAAAGCGGGGTTACAGTGGCTGTTGTCAGGGCCAGGCAGTGGGGAGGGAAGGAGGGAGGGGAACAGGAAGGGGGTCCCAAGAACAGCTGGCAAAGAGGGAGGTGATGGGGAGGAAAGGAAGTTGTGCAGACCCAGTCAGGCACCAGGCAGGTGGAGGTGAAGGGTGTGGGTCATGGTGGCGGCTGTTGTTGGAGCTGGACGGCAGGGAGGGAAGGGGGGGGTCATGGTGGCAGCACCCTCCTGCCACCCGGCCCCAAAGACAGCCGTCAGGGAGGGAGGGAGGGGAGTAGGGAGGGGAGAGGAAGTGGTGGGGAAAGTCCTGCTGTGAGGTTGAGGTGGGCAAGGGGAGGGAGCCCCCGCATCAGAGGCTGGAGGAGGTGGTGGTGGCAGTGGAAGGAGTCTTTACATGGCCAACCCCAAAGGGTGAGTGGAGGGCTGGAGGGGCCATGTAAACATTCCCTGAAATCCATCATTCTTGATGGGCAATTAGCTAGTGAAGTAATAAAATTCATAAGATGATTTTTCCTGAGGATAACGATATATTCAGTTTGTTGTAAATATAAGGTATTTTTGCTAAACCTGAAAAAATCCTAATTCTAACCTTCTAACTGCCTTTATTAAAATTAAGAGCTAATTCTTGCTTTACTTGCAGAACTAGTACTTATGAAGTCAAAAGCCCATTTGAATGTTAAGTGAGAAGAAGAATTTCATGGAAAAAAAATCTATCTTTGGCGTGTGCATATTTCACCAATATTCTTGTTTTTATTTTTGGTACTTGCATAGTAGTTCACAAACATATACTGTAAATTTCAGTTTTACTGTGGTCAAGATAATCCTACACTACTTTTTTGCTTTCTTATAAAACTCTGTATTAAAAATAAAGCTTTGAATTTACTCTTGAACAGATATCTGTTTTAATACCTTATTTCTTCTCATCAATCTAGATAGAAACTATCACTCCCCAATTTTCTCTGCCTGTCCTCTGTTTTTGTTGATATATAGTCTTATAAAACTAATTTAATTTATTAGTATTTTATCCAAAAAATCTTTGAAAAATGAACTGATGCCAAGCCACTGAAAGCTAATTGCTTCATTAATTTGTATAATACAACAAATCAGTTTATAAACGTGTTTACTTGCATGTAAATGAAGATTAATGGGAACACAAGTGCAAAAATTGTGAGATTTATTTAGTGAATATGTTTCTCTCTCTCTCCTTCTTTTCACTAATAGAAATGACGAATAAGACTAACTAAACCATGGTTGTAAAATGGAGGGCTTTTTAAAGTAATATATATGTGTGTAGAAAGTATGATTTAAGCAGAGTTTTGCTCTAAAAAGAAGCTGCAGTGTTTTTATTTACTGTATTTGCCTTAAATAGTTACTTAAACTTACTATCGAATATGTGACAGATAACTTTATACATTGAAAGGACAATTATTTTAAATACAATATTTTATGACTCAGCACTATATAGTGTCTTAGTTCTTAGGATGATAAAAATACAAGAAATTAGAGTTCTGAGTGTTAAACATTTCAGGATATGTGGTATTATATGGAGTTTGGTATTAAAGAACTGTGTTAGTAGAAACTGTCGCTTTGCAGGTATTTGTTGTTCATTTTAAAATAAGAGAGTTAGCATGGGGATGCTTTGTAAGGAAAGTAAAAAGATGGTGACATCTGGTAGATAATTTCCTAGTAATATACCCAGGTATAGAATATTGAGGTGGACAGCGCTTCTTTAAGTTAACATGCCTTCCATGCTGTGAAGCATGTTTGAAAGCTAAGCCTGACTTTTGCTTGCGACAACTATTGCGCTGTAAGCTATAAGAGAAGCATGTCGCTTCAGGTGTACTCCCAAAGCTTGCAAAGAATCAAAGCATCTTGGCCAATCAGCAATCTGCCTGATGACCTTTTTCTTCTCTAGCTCAGTGATGGGTTTTGAAGGGGAGAGCTGGTTACAGTCAGGACTAGGGGGACCTGCAGTGGTGTGACGGCAGGTTCAAATCAAACCCAATAGTTGCTTCTTGTACTTTCTTCACATGTCCTGCCAGCTTGCTGTATGGCTGCCACAATGGTAACCCTGCGAGTGGCTTGACTGGTGAGGATTTACATGTGTGCTAATTAGAGTGGAATAAATGATTGGCTGTTTGCTGCATCGCCATAAAGGGTGCCCAGATGTACACACTACGTGAACATAATGTGCACGGGCATGGCGCATCAGAGTTTGTCAGCTGCATTACCTCAGCAGGCTTAGGGCCTGTCGGAGAGAATTTGCTGATAATCGTCCCCTATGATTTAGTGTCTGACTTGGTGAAAGTGAAGGACCTCAAAATACTGCCTTGGCAACAGAATTTTTGATTGTTTTACAAAAGTAATAAATGAGCTAAAATACAGCTAACAGCAAGGAAAAAACAGCTCCTAAGGCTTAAATTGAAAAACATAATCTTAAAAAAAGAATGCTGTGTATGCTGAACTATTTGGAAATGTGATGCAATGTAAGCCTCAAGTTAACCGGTGCAATTAACAATAGACACTGAACAGAGTGTTTAATTAAGCTTAATTTGTTGTGATACAGCACAAGTCTTCAGTTATGAAAATCCCCCTGATACCCTTCTGCCCCTTGCACAGTTAAAAAGTACAAAACTTTGCACGCTCAGTTAAATTAGCAAAGCAAGAACATTTTCTCAGTATTTCTATTTTAAACCTAAGTTTTGGGTGAAGGTAAAAATATGTTTAGAAGCGATCACTCACTTCGATATCTTCTCTTTAAAAAAATCTATAATTTATGTTCTTTGGTGTGAATGTATAATTAAGACAAAATCCCACATGTATCGTATTTATGCACAAAAATCGGTAATATCTGATTACTTTGACAAGTAATTTTGTACTTACATGTTCACAATATTGATAATGTATTAATGTACAATGATTAAATGGTTAAGCTGCCATATTAAAGTTATGAGCTGGAACATTTATCCAGCATAGCTAAAGCAGGAACAAAGACTGTCCATTTACAGATGGCATTATTCAATCTCTGAACTGCTTTAAGATGTTAGCATTACAGCATTGATTCTGAGCTTTGATACTGTGCCTCACTTGAATGACCCAATACAGTTAAGTGATAAGGTTAAGTTAATTACTGTATCTGTGCTATACAGCTTCCACATGATTACTGCTGAGAAAGATAGTGATGCTTTTTGCTTTAATTAAGCAAAAGAGAATGAAAAGATATAATTGGTTTTTATAATAATCCTGTCTTATATCACTATCAACAAGCGTCATGTGTTTTTCTTCAACTTTGTTGCACATTTTCCTAGCAGGAAAATCTTAACAGTGGAATATATAAGTAGGTTATTTAAATCCCTTTCCTGGAACTGTCTCAACCGAAGAACTAAATAGTTACTAGCTGTACAGATATTTTTGAAGTACCTTAGGGCTTGTTGTGTTCAATTGTGAACAAGATCTAAAAAATCCATGCTTGACATTAAATTTTAAACAGTTATGTTTTTCTATGTTTTTAATGTTTGTATTACATGTTAAAATGGCAGATGCACAAATTGAGTTGCTGCAGACTTTTATCTTTCCATTTTAAATAAAGTTTGAATGCTCTAAGTTGTAAAATGGAACAATTCTGAAAGGACTGGTGTGTTAAAACTTGCAGGGCACCACTCTTTCAAGATTCCTATTTAAGCGGCAAAAGAGCTTAGTACTTTTAGTCCTGCTAATAGGTATAATTTTAAACACAGCTGGACAAAGGGTATGCAACTAAGGTTCCTCCTTGAATGTAGAAATCTTTCACCAGATTAATTAATATTAGGAAATACACTCTTTGCTAAGTACTCCAGTAATATTTAAATATTACATATTATTTCAGAACAGTAAAGTTTTACTTCTCTAGCAAGGGTGTAGATTGTAGCCGTGTTGGTCTAAGGACATAACCTTGTCTACTTCACTAGCAGTGAATTGCTTGCAAATGGGAGGCATTGAGATAAATTGTGGGGTTGGAGATTATAAAGGTGTTTAGTTCCTTGTCTGCATATAGACAGCTTCTTCTTAAATGGCTTGCATTATGTTTGTTGTTGCACAGAATGAATGGGATACTTACTGCATTTCATTTACATAGTAGACTGATACATAATTGAAACTATTTTTTTCTTGAAAATATTTTGACGGTTTTTAAATATTTTGATTTTTTTTCTGACAAAAAGCACTTCCTTTTTTAGGCCAGAGTTGTTAAAATGCAAAGCAACATAAAGTATATGCATTTTCCTCTGTTGAGTGCTTATAGCCAAAGATTGCTTTGGACTTGCAGAGCAGATATGTGAGCAGAGGAAAGTGGGAACATAAGTGACCTCCCTACTTGGAAAGTTATTCAACGAAGGGAATGAGGAGCTGATTACATGTATAAAAGTCTTACGTTCCTGGACTTTTTCAGCATAAGAAATTTCCTGCCTGGAAAAGAAAATGGGTTCGTACAGAAGTATAATACTATTTAATGTAAGGGGATAGCGTCAGAAGAGGTCAATGATTTTCAGTTAGATCTCAGACAGTAAGAGGCTCGTTTTACTGCTAACACTATGGCTTGCATGAAATGATTCAGTGATCCCAGTCAAGGTTCTTAGTGGATAGTTGTTCCCATTATCAGCCAACTGAACCCATTCCAGGAAAGAAAACAAAAGCAACAAATCATCTTCAGTATGGTACAAGGGATAAAATTAATCTACTTCCTGGTACTAGAGAGGCTTACATGGGCTTGAACCATAACTTTTTACCTTTAGGGATTGTCCTGTCGGTGCATGAGGGAAAGCTGCATATTCTTTATTTGTTGAGAAGGTAAACAGAAGACTTCAGTCTCCAGAACTGTCCGACTGACCCCTTTCACTAGCTTCAAAATCAGCTTATACAGTGCGTTTGGGATTTGCTTTGGCTTCTACCAAATAAGCGTAACACATGCTCCTTAAACATTTTTCCTACATTGTTTTGGAAGAATGGGTATAGTCTCATCTGTAGCGAGGAAGTAGAATCCCTTTCCTGTAAAATCCATCTTTTAGGTTGTGTTTGATAAAGGGGTAGGAGCATACACAAATGGAAAGGTGAAGCAACTGTGCAGACAGTGAATTAGGGCTTCTGTAAGAGAATACTTTTGAAATGCACTAGGTTTTCAGAGTACAGTACATATTTTTAAATGAAAAAAATTGCATAACTTTGAGATTTGAATGTTTTATCTCAAATGTTATGCAGAAGTATAGAAAACATACAGTACATGTTGCATAATGATATGTTCTGTCATGATGTTTGATTTCACAGGGGATTTGACAGTGATGGATACTGATGGTGTTTTAAATTTTTGAACATTTTATGTCTCATGGGTACATGAATGAACAGGGGAGAGTTCCAGTCTTCATGACAGCTGAGCCACCTTATCTCTTTAATACTTTACATTTAGTATAATATAGCAGAACTAATAGCTGAGAGTGAGATATTAGCCATACTGTAAGGACCTTCCCCATCTCCCTCTCCCCCACCCCCCCAGGCATATGATGGCTTGGCATTGTGTAATAATCACAATATATACTGTAGTTCTGTACTTCTTAATCTATCAAGATGCTTATTATATATTTCAGCTGAGGTGGTGCTTATTTCATTCGGTCATTGCAGGAAAAACAGCTTGAAAAGTTGCTTTCATATGTCAGAGTAATAAAAAATGATTTTGAGGGCTTTATGATCAAGACTATTTTCCCCTCTTTCTTAATGATATAGAATAGTAATGACCTGCAGTTTCATTTATTCTTGGAAAAAGTGTAATTGCAAAAATTAACTTGTCATACACCACAGCTCAGCAAAGTAACTTTCCTATAAGTCCATGGTCACAGTATGTTTTTTTGCAATTCAGCATCTGGCTCTGTGGGGTACTGATGGCTTCTATGAAGAAAAGTACCAGGGTGAGCAATTAAATGTAAAATGACAGCATAAAATATGATCATTACGGTTATACAAAAGACACATTTATGAATTTTGCAGATAACTGTCATTTTTTTCTACTCATATTTGCTCTTTCTTTGTTAGCTTAATATTTCTTGTGCAATTCATTTTTCCATCTAAAAAGTGAACAATGCCTTTTTAATTATCCTGACACTTGTTTATGTCTTTCTTATTTGTCAGATTTGAAGGCTAATGATACCTCTTTCACTTTGTTCTGACACAATACTTTCAACTTGATTTCAAAATCAAGGACTCTTTTTAAAATTTACACAAAGGTTGCATGATGAAGCTAGAATTTCTCATGGAAATCAGTTTGTGTTGTGTTGATTGAATAATGTGCAGCACCTGGAAGAAGGATTGCTTGTGTTCAATTCTTTTGGGCTATCAAATAGTGTTTTGAAGTGTCTTTTTTGAGTTGAGCTCATGTTTTGGCATTGAAGAGAGAGGATTTGTCTTGATCTAAGTTATTTTAACTGGATGGGATACAAAAATATTGCATAGGCTCTTTCAGTATGTGTTTCTCTGCAGATGACTGCTTAAACATAACAGGATGATGATTCTGTTCTTTTTGCAGCTGCTTATATTATTGCTGTTATGTGCAGAAGATGATTTTTACCTCATGCAATATATGTGTTATTGTGTAGAACTAGCAGCAGTAACTATACTTCTGCACAGTATCTGTTGCATTGTTAATATAAAGGAAAATAGTCAGGAAATCCCGATGTCCAAAACAGTGTTGGATCATAGGCTGCAGAAGGCCAGGGCTAATGGGGCTTAGCTCCCCCAAACTAATATTATGGCGACCAGCAACAGCAGCAGCACCATGGCACCACTGTCCTGCAGTGCCCGGCGCCACCAGGTGTGCGGCCTAGGTCATTGCCCCATGCACGCTTAGCTCTGTGTGGCTCCACTGCTTGAGCACCACCACCGTGCCATTCTGCCGCAGTGCCGCACCCAGCATCCATCATCCTCCGCCGCCATGTACAGAACCAGCACCTGCCAGTCCACAACGGCCCTGCAGGAGGGAGGGGTGGGGGTCAGCCCCCCTCCCCAATAATATTTTCTCTGCCTATCTGTTGGATGTATGGGTTCAAATATCCTTAAGGTGATCAGAGTCTATCAAGTCCTGGATAAGTGCTTTACACACTAGGCTGGTGGGTGCAACTCCCACCATCACCAGCATTTTTTCCCTTGGTTCAGTGCTGTCAGTGTGAGTTAGTCATAATTTTTTTGCTTGCATATTGAGATGTCTCTCATCAAAATTTAAGTAGAGCTTTGATCCCTCCCTGCGTCAGATGTGTAATATATTTTTTACGTTTTTTGGTACAAATCCAATTTGAACCTGGTCATAGAAGATGGGGACACTCATTTAAGGTTTGGGTTACCAGGGCACCACTTCATCCTTGAATAGCTAAGTGATTTGAAATGTACTGTTCAAGAAGTCTCATGGGTGGAGCTCTAGAGGCTTCAACTTATGACTATTATACAGATTTTATGTAGCCACTGGTTGCTTGTTATGGTGATTTGCTGAAGTCAGTTCCATCTACTTTGAAAAGGTCTGAACTTCTGTTAAAATATAAGTGGCATTGAAGACAACTCTCCAAATATTGACAGAATGTGAACTGATACCATACTGTCTTTCTAAGACCTCACACAGGCACACCATTGCCTTTGCTCATAATATTCCCAGACTATTATAAAATAACAACTTTTAGCACTTTTTATTACTATTACTCAGAGCTTTGTAGGTAACAAAAATGTCTAGGGAAGTTGTATCAGTTTCAATGTGTTGCTGCTTGCTAAAGCTGTGTAGAACAGCAGACCATGGGCACTAAAGGTTGTTCATGGAGCAGGAGAACCAAAAATGAGATGGAAGGGGTTAGGAATGGTAGAATAACAGGAACTTGCCTCCTCTTCCCTCTGAGTAGCCAGGAGATTGTATGAGGGGACAAGTAGAAGAGACTTCCAGATGTTATGCAGGTACAGGTAAGGAGCAGGGGGTCAAGCAATGCTTTGTATAGTGCCAGAGGCATTTAGAAAGGTTTTCCATTTGATTTAATTCCTGTTATCTTGAGCAAAGTCTAGAATAGCTCTCAACCTTCTTAGGCTCAAAGAGCCCCCGGAAAATGTCAGGTCCATACCTGGCCCATGCTGCTCCCCACTACCACTGCTCCACCTTCACTAAATTTCCATGCCTGTGGGTGGTGACATGGTTCTGCAGGCCTAATCTAGGTGCCACTGGCCTAGCAGATATAGATCTGCCAGTTATCCAAGCACATTCTTTCACAGACTTTTTGCTGTGGACGTATATACGCTATTTGTATTTTTGCCACTGTTGATCCCCACTTTGCTAGGCTCTCAGCTTGACATAATGAATGTCCATTGCATGGGTGCAGGTTTACAGTGGTGTAAAGGAGAAGAGAATGGAGTAACTCCACCTATACTTATGCAGCTAAACACAAAAAAGCAGAAAGACTCTTAAGAGTTTTAAAATTCACCACGAGCAAATACTTCAAAATATGCAATAAAGCTAAATTTTCAGACATCTTCAAGTAAGAGGAGAAGGTCTATGTTTTCAGACCATCTTAAAGTGGCAGACCTACAGAACAGTTGACTCTTCCAGTTAACAGTATTCACATTTAAATAACATCACTGGGTATCTGATGTAACAGAGATGGACAGGACAATTTTCAACTCCCAAACCTACTATTATAGACCAAAATAGACATCTCTGCATGAGTTATACTTGGCTAATACTTCTAAAGTTTTTTGACCAGCCGCAACAGCTGGGAGGAAAAACCTGCATCATGCTTATAGGCTCAGCAGTGCTACGCTGGTTAGCACTACAGATGAAAGGGGCTTGGGGATCATGATTAACCACAAGATGAACATGACCCTTCAATGTGATGCTGTGGCTAGTAAAGCGAGCAAAACCCTGGCTTGTATCCATAGATGCTTCTCAAGCAAATCCCGGGGCATCATTCTCCCATTGTACTCGGCCTTGGTGAGACCGCAGCTGGAGAACTGTGTCCAGTTTTGGGCTCCACAATTCAAAAGCATGTGGAGAAGCTTGAGAGAGTGCAGAGGAGAGCCACGCGCATGATAAGAGGTCAGGAAAACAGACCTTATGATGAGAGGCTGAGAGCTATGGGACTCTTCAGCCTGGAAAAGTACAGGCTCAGGGGCGATCTGGTGGCCACCTATAAGTTTATCGGGGTGCTCACCAGGATCTGGGGGAGCGTCTGTTCACCAGAGCGCCCCAAGGGATGACAAGATCGAATCGTCACAAACTCTGCCACAACCGATTCAGACTGGACATAAGGAAGAACTTCTTTACTGTCTAAGCCCCCAAGGTTTGAAATAGACTGCCACCGGAGGTGGTTCAAGCACCCACTTTGAACACCTTCAAGACGCATTTGGATGTTTATTTTGCTGGGATCCTATGATCCCTGCTGACTTCCTGCCCCTGGGGCAGGGGGCTAGACTCAATGATCCTTCGTGGTCCCTTCCAGCCTGCATGTCTATAAAATCTATGAACTGCTAAAAGTACACTTTTATTTAAAAAAGAAAGCCGGGACTGAGGAACCAGACAATAGCCTGAGAAAGGTACCAAGTACCAATACAATCTGACCTCTGAAGTCTATTCCTACATTTGTAAGACCCATTTAGCCCTGTTGTTTGTTTCCCAAAGAATAATTCAGGAATATGGGAAAATTTTGTTCAGAGGGCTTATTCGACTATTGTAAAGCTGCTGATATTTTCTGTAAGATTTTGAGCCACCACTAGGGAATGGGAAAGCATCTCTTTTGCATTGGCAACTTCTGTTTTTTGTCTTTCTCCTTTGCCCTTAACCTGGGTGTGTGTGTCATAAAAAACAATACTATCACCATGAGCCTTACCAGTCACATAGACATTACCATTATAGTTAAAATGTTCAAAATGTATCCAGATGCCATGGATGTCCCCTGTTCAAAATATATTTTGAAAATACCTTTCTTCTCAGAAGCTGCTATACAGCAACAGTGAGTAAACTGTAACTTTTTAAATAGTGACCAATGTAAGTGGTACTTTAGGCAGTAGCTAACCAGCAATTTGGAGACTGGAAAATAATCTTCCCCTACAGCTGCTGGCTACGCGGGTCTATTGATCCTCACCCAAACATACAGAGGCTATTGCATGATTGTATGTTGTCTAGCTAGCCCCCAAGCATACCAAAACATCTGCAGCTTAGTAATCAGGCACAGTATCATTTTATTGTAGTAAAAAGTGCAGCCCTTTCTACACAAGCAGTTGAGTAATTTAGAGATGTGATCTAGTTAAGTGAATGTTGCTAACAAATAACTCAAAGCAGAGACAATTCTGGCACACTGAATATCGAGGGAGTTCTGGGCAAGCAGCTCTTTCACAATTGCTTCCATGCTCACTCTTCATGCTGAACTGGAGACTGCACCTACCGTGGATTTTCACAAGGTCAGGAACATCCAACAAAAGGGCCTGAGCTGTATCCATACAAGCTGTATCCTCTAGCAAGAGGATGCCTAAGCACTTCTGAAATGAAACCAAACAATATAGGACTTTTGCCTTGCCTGAAAGTATTACCCTAGAGCCATCCCTAGTCTCCCCACTTCTCCCATCCCTCAGCACGGACAGTGGGCAATGCAAAGTGGCCTCCAGGTGAATCACTTGCCTCCTTTTTCCTACAGGAAGGAGATCTTGTATATAGAGGGCCTTCTTTTTCAGGAGTTTGGTGGCATAATCTGGCCATAGAATTCTAAACTTTTCTAATAGCACTGCCATGTTTATGCCATTCCTCAGTTTTTTTGGCATTCTTAATTCAAACAACAATGGAGAAGTTAAATTCTCTTCTCTTTTCTCAGTTAAATTTGACTTTTCACTTGTTTGTCATTTCACATTTCTAGACAAATAAAATCACACAAAATGAACTCTTACTTGTAACTAGTATCATTCCAAGTTGGGGGGAGGTTATATAGTCCTGATATTTACTTGAATAATATTAAATCCTCCTGAAACATTATCCCCTACCAAGGTTATCACTTTTAATTTTCAATCTCTTTTTATCACAAGTCATTTTCCTTTCTATGGAGCTGTGCAAACTACAAAAGAGGTGCTTTTCAAGACCCTTTAGTTTATAAACTATGTCAATCATTGCGGAACATTTTAAACCAAGTAACATTAAGGATTTTTACAATTAGATGGTGTTAGTGAACTCAGCTATTGCTAGTTTGGGGTACTTGGCCTTTTAAGTTCTGTATGCAGATTTTTTTAAATGTTTCATGCTGACTAAGAGAATTGTACTCTATTCTCTTTTCAATTTTAGCCACAATCTTAAGTGTGGGTCTCCCCATTAATACCTTGGAGTCATTGCTAAATTATTCTGTCATCAATTTAATTGAGGAAAGGTCTGCTTAAAACATATTACATTTAGCACTGAATGTAATGAGATTGACTCACCCTGACCTGTAGTGGTAGGGAGTTCCACAATTGAGGACTTTCCATAGAGCAAAACCAACCAGAGCTCCCAAGAGTTTTGATCCAAATCAATAAGTATAATAAGGATTTATATCAGTTATAGTGGATGCAATAGATGGTCAAGGAGAGAGAGGTGTCCTCTGAGATAAATGGGGCCTTCCCCATTTAAAGGCTTGAAAATTTTACCAGATACTCATTGCCAGGAAGTTAAACAGACCAGCCAGAAGTTGCTATCAAACATAGAGGTATCCCACTGTCCACAGAAACCAGGTGGATGAGCAGCTCAGAATTCCCTCATACTAGGGCAGGGACGATGCAAGGAAAGAATGTGTGTCTAGATTCCCAGTGATCATCTAGACCAATGATTCTCAACCAGGGTGCTGTGGGATATTAACATGCTTTGAAATCCCTTCAAGGGTGCCATACAGTGTTAGCACAGTTAGGTATAAAGACATGATTCACAAAATAAATCCAGAGATTTCAGATAGTAATCCTTAAAGTAATAAATATTCTGACCTGTTGTGGTCTTTCTGAGCTCTTTCCAATAGAAAAAATTGTTCTATTTTTTTTTTTACTTTGGAAAAAACAAGTAAAAAAACACGAGGGCATGGGGGGCGTGTTCCCCAAATTTGTATGGGGCACGGGTGCGCTGCTGCTGCAGGCTGGGGCCAGGGCACTGCTGAGTTCATCCCGGAAGGGGGCTGGGCCAGGCTGTGCTCGGGGTGCGTGGTGATGACGCTGTGAGGGGAGGTTGGGGGGGCTACAGTGAATTTTGGGGTGGCTGCAGCTTCCTCCCCCTTCCCCCATAGCCGCTTCTCAGCACTTCCACTGCTCACCCTGCCAGGAAGAACTCGGTGCTACTCTTGGCCCCAGCCCGCAGCAGCAGTCCACCTGTGCTCTATGCAGATCCAGGCCACATGCCCGCCATGCCCTCCCAGGGTGTGTGCAGTAGTAGGAGCTTCCCCCCTGCACCCCACAGATGAGACACTCATGGCTCCAGTCCCCGCTCCGCCCTGGCTGTGCAACACCTGCCCCCACCCCCGTCACCCCTTCCCCCACAGCAGACTTACCAGACAGATGCCGCTCTCTAAGCTACCCAGCTACGTATCAGAATTGGATTGGGATCAGCCGATATGGCTCATTAATAATCGGCCATCAGTTTCGGTCCAAAAACTCTCTATCGGTGCACCCCTAGGTTTTTTTCCCCCCTCAGTGAAACATAAGTAAGACTTCTGTCTCTCAAAACTTTCTACCTAGTGCTAGGACAGCTCCATTTAGATTTTTTAGTTCTCAGGAACACCCGAACACAGGACATTAAAAATTAGTCTTGCTCAGATAGTAAATGTTGTCTCCAACAAGCAACTGTTTCAGCTAGGAGAACTTTCTCGGTCACTGGTCTAGCTATTCTAGTGACATGATCAGGTATAAAATCTGAAACGCCTTTTCATTTTATTTTATGATGATCATAAAAATACAGACTCAAAAGCAAATTAGGAAAAAATGAGCCTTCCCCCAAAGACTTTGTAATCATTAAAACATAGTTTATCTAGTGTTTTATTGTATAATTAATTTTTAAATGTTGTTAGATGCTTATATGCAGTATATGTGACCAGTAACTTGTTTCTTACTTTTTTGGCTAATTTCAGGGAGGAAAACCTAAAGCTGCTTAATCTTTTTAAAGAAATATATGTTAGCCAGCAGGGACTGCAGGGTAATATAGACATGCCTGAGGTAGCTTTTAAGCTAGTTAGCTCAGGTGCCAGTAGCAGTTTAACTATATAGTGGCAAGAACCCCAGCAGAGTACTTTTCCTCAGCCCATGTAACATTAGCCGATGAATTACTCCATACTGCTGTGGCTAGATGTCTACCTAGTGTTCAGCTAGCTACTTAAAAGTTGTCTAGTTTAAATATATCTTGAGTATTCCTGTACTGTATTGCAGTTATTGACAAGGGTGGAGAAAACTGTTTTTTGCTCTGATGTCAGGGCAGAACGAGTGTCTGGTAAAATTTTCAAGCCTTTAAATGGGGCATTTATCTCACAGGATCCCTCTCTCTCTCTTTGACAGTCTGTTGCATCCAAGATAACCGATATAAATCCTTATTTATACTTATTGATTTGGATCAAAACTCCTGGGAGCCAGGGGGAGCCAGCATTTTATTTTTAGTAAGTTATATTTGTCTCCCCAGTGATTCTGCACAAAATTGTGCTGAATGCCAAGTTTTGAGGTGATTGCGGAAACCGCTTCTTTTGTGGTTTCCACAAAATCGCAAAAGCAAATTGAATAGATCCCTTTATATAAGGGAAGCACCTGGTAGATTCAGTCAAGATGTGGGTTTATTGTGCTGGTGCTCTACAAATACAATGATAGGCAAGATCCCTGGCTCAAAGCATTTACTTTCAAAGAAGAAATAGAACTTCTTACTCTCTAAATTATTGGATTGCTACCTTCTTGGTACCTCAAACTAGACTTTCCCTGCAACTACAGTTCCTGGTTGTTCTAAACCGGGCCAGATCTGGGCACCTGAACTGAGAGGAAACCTTTTTCTCTTGTGCTTCTAGTGATCTTTCTGAGCTCTTTGGGCACAAAGCAAGACGATCCCCGAGCGAGGCAAAAGAGGGAAAGGGGCCAGGAGGCTTCCATGGCTGACCAGAGAAATCCAGGGCAGCCTAAGGGCCAAAAGGGGAGCACATAAAAAGTGGAAACAGGGTGAGATCACTAAAGATGAATATACCTCCTCTGCTCGTGCTTGTAGGGAGGCAGTTAGGCGGGCCAAAGCTACCATGGAGCTGAGGATGGCAACCCAAGTAAAGGACAACAAGAAATTGTTTTTTAGATACATAGGGAGTAAAAGGAAGGCCCAGGGAGGAATAGGACCCCTGCTAAATGGGCAGAAGCAATTGGTGACAGATAGAGGGGACAAGGCTGAACTCCTCAACGAGTTCTTTGCCTCAGTGTTCCTAAGCGAGGGGCACGACAAGTCTCTCACTGGGGTTGTAGAGAGGCAGCAGCAAGGCGCCAGACTTCCATGCGTAGATCCTGAGGTGGTGCAGAGTCACTTGGAAGAACTGGATGCCTTTAAGTCGGCAGGCCCGGATGGGCTCCATCCCAGGGTGCTGAAGGCACTGGCTGACGTCATTGCAGAGCCACTGGCGGGAATATTCGAATGCTCGTGGCGCACAGGCCAAGTCCCGGAGGACTGGAAAAGGGCTAACGTGGTCCCCATTTTCAAAAAGGGGAGGAAGGAGGACCCGGGCAACTATAGGCCAGTCAGTCTCAACTCCATCCTTGGTAAAGTATTTGAAAAAATTATCAAGGCTCACATTTGTGAGAGCCCGGCAGGACAAATTATGCTGAGGGGAAACCAGCATGGGTTTGTGGCAGGCAGATCGTGCCTGACCAACCTAGTCTCTTTCTATGACCAGGTTACGAAACGCCTGGACACAGGAGGAGGGGTGGATGTCGTATACCTGGACTTCAGGAAGGCCTTCGATACGGTATCCCACCCCATACTGGTGAACAAATTAAGAGGCTGTGATGTGGATGACTGCACAGTCCGGTGGGTGGTGAATTGGCTAGAGGGTCGCACCCAAAGAGTCGTGGTAGATGGGTCGGTCTCGACCTGGAAGGGTGTGGGCAGTGGGGTCCCGCAGGGTTCGGTCCTTGGACTGATACTCTTTAATGTCTTCATCAGCGACTTGGACGTGGGAGTGAAATGTACTCTGTCCAAGTTTGCAGATGACACAAAGCTATGGGGAGAAGTGGACACGCCGGAGGGCAGGGAACAGCTGCAGGCAGACCTGGATAGGCTGGACAAGTGGGCAGAAAACAACAGGATGCAGTTCAACAAGGAGAAATGCAAAGTGCTGCACCTATGGAGGAAAAATGTCCAGCACACCTACAGCCTAGGGAATGACCTGCTGGGTGGCACGGAGGTGGAAAGGGATCTTGGAGTCCTAGTGGACTCCAAGTTGAACATGAGCCGGCAGTGTGACGAAGCCATCAGAAAAGCCAATGGCACTTTATCGTGCATCAGCAGATGCATGACGAATAGGTCCAGGGAGGTGATACTTCCCCTCTATAGGGCGTTGGTCAGACCGCAGTTGGAGTACTGCGTGCAATTCTGGGCGCCACACTTCAAGAAGGATGTGGATAACCTGGAGAGGGTACAGCGAAGGGCAACTCGTATGGTCAAGGGCCTGCAGACCAAGCCCTACGAGGAGAGACTAGAGAAACTGGACCTTTTCAGCCTCCGCAAGAGAAGGTTGAGAGGTGACCTTGTGGCTGCCTATAAGTTCATCACGGGGGCACAGAAGGGAATTGGTGAGGATTTATTCGCCAAGGCGCCCCCGGGGGTTACAAGAAACAATGGCCACAAGCTAGCAGAGAGCAGATTTAGACTGGACATTAGGAAGAACTTCTTCACAGTTCGAGTGGCCAAGGTCTGGAACGGGCTCCCAAGGGAGGTGGTGCTCTCCCCTACCCTGGGGGTCTTCAAGAGGAGGTTAGACGAGTATCTAGCTGGGGTCATTTAGACCCAGCACTCTTTTCTGCTTATGCAGGGGGTCGGACTTGATGATCTATTGAGGTCCCTTCCGACCCTAACATCTATGAATCTATGAATCTATGAATCTTCTGTTGAGCCTAAGCAATATGAGGTTGAGGAGCTACTGTTGGACAACTGGAACTATCTGGCCAAAAACTGAGGGGCTGAGAACAAGTTGAAAAAATAAAGAGATAGCTGGCCAGAAGCTAACATATATCTGATCAGAAGCTGGGGTCAAACCTAGTACTTGGTATGTGGGACTAAAAGGGGGCTCTTGTAGAACTGACCGAAGTTCTCTGCATTCAAAATCAAGTATTTTTGGAAGAGTCCTAAACTTGTCCATTCCAACCCTTTTCACACACCATAGCCACAAAGCACCATATAAAAACAGAACAAAGAATACCTTTTAGAAGAGCCATGGGTGAAACGTACAGTAGACAACGGTGTTGTGATTGCTCTGGAGGGACTATTACATTAACATAGGCTGAGGAAAGGGACTGGGACCCTGATGAGAAGCCTGAGAAGTGAGTGGAGAATGGTGTCCATAGCAGATGAAAATGCAGAAAGTGAGGAGGAAATGAGTAAGAAAGGGACATGTCTGGGACAGGGTCAAACTTGAGAGAATTGGGTAGAGCAGAAGGTGTCAAGTATGGGCTGCAGAGTGTGTGCCAAGTAAGTAACACTCCTGAAATGGAACCACAAATTCCTTGGTCTTACTATTCCTCTGCTGTCAGCAGGTGTCTGTGAAACTCACTGAGTAAGTCTTGCATCCTCCTCTAGTGCCATGGGGGGTGACAGTCTGCAAGTGCTTGTATAGTGCACTTGTGCCTGCTCACAGAGAAGTCTAAAGATTCCACTTCTGCTAATGACCCCTGAGACTGTCATTGTGATGCTACACAATGGAATTGCTAATTTTTTTCTTTTCAGTTTTTAAAAACCTTGAAAACTGCCTGCAAGCAATAATACGAACATTATTAAGATTGAAACTGAGCCCTGAAAAGTTTGCATATGGTAGAAATAAGCTTGCCTCTGCTCCCTTATGTTACTATCTTATGGTACAGTTTTACCTATAGAGTTGTTTGTTGTAGCCATGTTGATCTAAGGCAGGGGTGGGCAAAATATGGCCCGCGAGCTGGATTTGCCCAGCGAGGCCATTCTATCTGGTCCGCAGGGCCCCTTAAAAATTTAGGAAACTAATATTTCCCTGCCCTTGGTTCCTGTCAAAAATGACAGGAACCAAGGGCAGTAAGACCCAGGGGAAGCCCCGGTGGGCTCCCACAACAACAGGGCCTGCTCAGCCCTGCCCCCCCAGTCGGAAGCCCCAGCAGGAGCTTCTGGCCTGGGACAATGCGGCAGCCCCGCAACGGAACCACAGGTAAGGTGGGGGGAAAGGGCAGGGAAGGAGCCCAGGGAAAAGTGGCCCAGGGAAAAGCTGGGGGGGGAAGCGGCCCCTCCCCCACCCCGTGCCCGGCGCCCTGTACTGCAGCCGATCGCAGCTCACTTGGGGCTGCCTGTGCCTCCTCTGGACAGCCCCGCATGGGCTGTGAGCGGCTGCAGCAGGAAGTGCCAGCCGTGTAGCGGGGGAGGGGCTGCTTTTCTTCCCCCACACTCAGTTTTTCCCCGGGCTCCTTACCTGCTCCTTCCTGGTGCAGAGGAAAGCTGCCAGGAAGACATTGACCAAAGCATTGGGACATTGGTCCCAAGATGGTGGCCAGGGGGCAGGGCACCTGTCAAGGGGTGAGGCTACCCATGTGGCACTTGACAGCCTGCCAAAATTGGGTAAGCGGCCCTCCGCCTAAAATAATTGCCTGCCCCTGGTCTAAGGACATAGGCAGATAAAGTTAGTGATACATTTTATTAGACCAACTAAATAATTGGAAAAATTTTGCAAGCTTTTGGGTACAAATACCTTTCTTCAAGCACAGGGAGAATTTGCTGTTTCTTTGTGTGCTCTTTTGGATGGAATGGAAGCCAGTATGCAAAATTCAAGTCTGTGAAAATGTAAATGCATTGCAGTGAGGATCAGAGGTCCTGGGAGACAATAGGTATAAGATAAGAATGTGGCTGGTAAAATGCAAACAGGTTACCTGGGGTTATCAGATGGCAGGCAGGTTAAATTTACTATAAATCCAATGTCTATATTTCATAGATTCATAGATGCTAGCGTCGGAAGGGACCTTAATAGATCATCGAGTCCGACCCCCTGCATAGGCAGGAAAGAGTGCTGGGTTCAGGTGACCCCAGCTAGATGCTTATCTAACCTCCTCTTGAAGACCCCCAGGGTAAGGGAGAGCACCACCTCCCTTGGGAGCCCATTCCAGACCTTGGCCACTCTTACTGTGAAGAAGTTCTTCCTAATGTCCAGTCTAAATCTGCTCTCTGCTAGCTTGTGGCCAGTATTTCTTGTAACCCCTGGGGACGCCTTGGTGAATAAAACCTCAACAATTCCCTTCTGTGCCTCCGTGATGAACTTATAGGCGGCCACAAGGTCGCCTCTCAACCTTCTCTTGCGGAGGCTGAAAAGGTCCAGGTGCCCCAGTCTCTCCTCATAGGGCTTGGCCTGCAAGCCCTTAACCATATGAGTGGCCCTTCTCTGGACCCTCTCCAGGTTATCCACATCCCTATTGAAGTGTGGCGCCCAAAACTGCAAGTAGTATTCCAACTGCGGTTTGACCAGCGCCCGATAGAGGGGAAGTATCACCTCCTTGGATCTGTTCATCATGCATCTGCTGATGCACGATAAAGTGCCATTAGCTTTTCTGATGGCTTTGTCACACTGCTGACTCAAGTTCATCTTGGAGTGCACTAGGACTCCAAGATCCCTTTCTGCTTCCATGCCACCCAGCTGGTCATTTCCTAGACAGTAGGTGTGCTGGACATTTTTCCTCCCTATGTGCAGCACTTCACATTTCTCCTTGTTGAATTGCATTCTGTTGTTTTCCGCCCATATGTCCAACCTGTCCAGGTCTGCTTGCAGCTGTTCCCTGCCCTCCGGCATGTCCACTTCTCCCCATAGCTTTGTGTCAGCCGCAAACTTGGACAGAGTACACTTCACTCCCTCGTCCAAGTCGCTGATGAAGACATTAAAGAGTATCGGTCCAAGGACCGAGCCCTGTGGGACCCCACTGCCCACACTCTGCCAGGTTGATACCGACCCATCCACTACGACTCTTTGGGTGCGACCCTCTATCCAATTCTCCACCCACCAGACTGTGCAGTCATCCACGTCACAGCCTCTTAACTTGTTTACGAGTATGGTGTGGGATACCATATCGAAGGCCTTCCTGAAGTCTAAGTATACGACATGAACCCCTACTCCTGCGTCCAGGCATTTTGTAACCTGGTCATAAAAAGAGACTAGATTAGTCGGGCATGATCTACCTGCTATGAACCCGTGCTGGTTTCCCCTCAGCATAATTTGTCCTGTCAGGCTCTCACAAATGTGAGCCTTGATAATTTTTTCAAAGACTTTGCCAAGGATGGAGGTGAGACTGACTTGCCTATGGTTGCCCGGGTCCTCCTTCCTCCCCTTCTTGAAAATGGGGACCACATTGGCCCTTTTCCAGTCCTCCGGGACCTGGCCCGTGTGCCACGAGCGTTCAAATATTCCCACCAGTGGCTGTGCAGTGACGTCAGCCAGTGCCTTCAGTACCCTCGGATGGAGCTCATCCGGGCCTGCCGACCTAAAGGCATCCAGTTCCTCCAAGTGACTGCATCATCTCAGAGTCTATGCATGGTAGTCTGGTGCCTTGCTGCTGCCTCTCTACAATCCCAGTGAGAGCCTTGTCCTGCCCCTCACTTAGGAACACTGAGGCAAAGAACTCATTGAGGAGTTCTGCCTTGTCCCCCCTGTCTGTCACCAATTGCTTCTGCCCATTTAGTAGGGGTCCTATTCCACCCTGGGCCTTCCTTTTACTCCCTATATATCTAAAAAACAATTTTTTGTTATCCTTTACTTTGGATGCCATCCTCAGCTCCATGGTAGCTTTGGCCCGTCTAACTGCCTCCCTACAAGTGCGAGCAGAGGAGGTATACTCTTTGGTAATCTCTCCCCATTTCCACTTTTTATATGCTCTCCTTTTAGTCTGTAGGCTGCCCTGGATTTCTCTGGTCAGCCAAGGAAGCCTCCTGGCCCCTTTCCCTCTTTGGTCCATGATTTAGTCCATGATTTTTTGTATCCAGTAGATTTATGAAGTGAAGTTCGTAGTCTCATCTGTGAAAGGTGTTTTGTTAATTCCCTTTTAGGATTAGAACTGAGAGACTGGAAAGAGAGTGGTTATGTTGCGAAAAGTGTATGCACCTATAGGTAGTTGGGTATTTTTGTTGGGTTTTTATCACCCTGAACTTAGTGTTTATCAGCCCATTAAGAAAACAACAGAGGGACATTACCAGCTACCTTTTGATTCTGTCCTTGTCCCGTCTGCCACAACAGTGACCGTAGCCAGCATGTGATCTGGACAGGGAGGGGAAGGGGGCAGCAGGGGGAAGCCAGGTAGATGCCTGCAGTCTCTTCCAGGCTCCAGCCAGGGAGTAGAGGGGAGGGGCCAGCTCTGCTGTGGAGCAGAGAGCTCCTCCCAACCCAGAGAGCATGCTGGGATGCTGGGGAGTTTGGTTTAACTTAAACCAGCAAGTGGTCTGGGACAGACAATCTGATACTACTTTCAACCAGGTTGATCTCAAACTGGTTTCAGCCATTTTCAAACTAGTTTATGTGCACTGAACATCTGTTCTGTTACAGGTTTAAACCAGTTTCTGATCACTTAAACTCTTTTATGTGTAATGTCTGTCCCTAACCTTAGTGCACTAGATGAGGTATATTACATTTCTGGAGGTGTGGGTGTAAGATCCAGGAATGGTGATGGTTCTGTTGTGGGATGTAGTTATTGTGTGCGTGGTGGAGATGTGTTGGCAGGTTTTACATTTCTTGTCCTGGCATGGTCTGGATCTATTTGGTGTGCTTTGGGCCATAGGAAGTTTGCATCTGGCGATGAGGTTGGTGAGGTTTGGTTCTTGTTTAAAGGCTAGGATGAGTGGTTCTGGAAAGATGTCGTTAAGAATTAGGTCTTCTTCTAGTATGGGTTGCAATTGTTTGAGAATTTTCCATATAGGTTCCAGGGAAGGATGGTATGTCATAACTAATGGTGTGCGATTTGTGGGGATTTTCTTTTTGTAGTGAAGCAATTCTTCATGTGGTGTCCAGGTGGCTCTTTCAAAAGTATGTTCAATCTCTCTGGAGGAGCGTCCTTTCTGGGTGAAAGCCCTTTTGAGATTAGCAAGTGTATAAGTGTAGGTGTTCTCCTCAGTGCAAATTTGATGGTATCGGGGATATATTACAGCTTTCTCGGTGTGTTTAGGATGATAGTTGGTTCTATGTAGATATGTTGGTCTGTGGGTTTCTTGTTCTTGGTGGTTTGTATTTTACCTTTCTGGATATTGATCATAGTACCTAAAAAGTTTTACCTATATAATCATATCCTATCTTTTCTGTAGGATCCTGGTTTCATTCATTGTGCTGGGTGGCTCTTCCTTGTGAAATTAATCAGGGTGAAGGAGACTTGTCTGTGGGAGCTGTGCTTCATTTGTTGTAGTAATTAGGTGTGTGGGAAACAACTGCAGGAAGAAAAAGAGCCATTTTACGATTAAGGCAGCTGAATGCTTCCCTATAGAACTGGATTCCATCTCTGCCTGTACCAGAAAACTATCAAGTAGTTCTTGTGCTCGGCAGGGGCTGCTAATCCTGTGCCCCTTCTGAGTTAGCACCCAGGGTTGGTGCTCCTCACTCCCACCCTTAACTATGCTACTACTCACTGCTACAGTGATGCTACAGTAAAATCCCTGTTATCCGGCATTTGAGTAACTGGAACAGTCTATTAACCGGAATTTCTGGCCAGATGGCTGGATGCAAGTGGGGGAGCAGGGGTGGAGCTTGCATGTGGCTGCAGCCACTCACCACCCTGCACTGCAGCCATTCCATGTGCGGCCGCCGCCTCGGGTAACCGGCATGTTTAGATACCTGGTACCCCCCATTCTCCACTCTTGCTGGATGGTGGGGATTTTACTGTAGTTAGATCACTTAAACCAAACTTTTTTAATAATAGGCAATCATGAATTGAACATCCCTTATTTTCCTGAGACAGTTGTATCTAATTTTCAGAACTGCTAAGCAATTACAGCTGAAATATAGGCAATGGGAACTTTACTTTAAACATATATGGAATCCACTCTGCTTTCTAGAGCCATCTCAAATCTCACCATACAAAATATTCTTGTACAAAATGGATACAGTCTTCTCTCATTTTCCCAACATGGCTGGTCCATCCTTTTCTTCTTGATAGTGTTTCTAAGTACATCAGTCCTGTGCACTCCTGTACCTCTGTATTTGGAATTCTGTTTTACCACCACCATTATTTTCAGGATCTTACACAGATATGTGTGGAAGCTGTTCAGTCTCTTGATGTGCCTTGCATACATCATCCACATTTATGAACCATAAAGCTGTAGTCTCCCAGCCGTGGGGGTCTGTGGGGTGCCACATTATTTGGGAGATGAGCTGTGTTCTTCCAGCTGCAGAGGTGCATGTGGGCCCCTAATCTGGGAGCTCCGATTAACTGATGAGCCCTGAATGATGGCCCTGCCCACACATTCAATTAATGGTGTAATAGGAAGCAGCTACAAAGTCATTATACATACTTTGTGTAATACTTTTTACAGGTTATGCCTCTTTTTATCATGTCATTAATTGATTGAATGTGTGGCCAGGTGACTATTTAAGGAATGATTAACTGGTTACACTTTAAGTTTGGCGCCAACTTGGGTACTATAATCTCTATATTTCTCAATTTTTTAAATCTGTAAAATGTGAATAGTAATGTCTTCTCATCTTGCAGGATTGTTTTGAAGGTATATTAATATTTGTGAAGCAGTTAGCTACTACAGTAGCTATGGAAAAGTTCAGGAAGAATTCTACCTTCAGAGAATGGTTTGAATAATAAAATAAATAAAGCTTGGAGCCACATACTGTATAATGAGAGCAAAATAAAACATGAAATAGATATTCATTTAAGGGACCATCATCCATCCTCTGGACTGAAGGGCTAAAATACTTTTGTATGTGATAATAGAATGAATCGCGATATCATAATGCATATTCACAAGTAACAAAAACATGGTTATGTTTGCAACTTTAATTCGGGCTTTTCACAACTATTGATTATTTTTGCAGCCTTTATAATGCAATTTTTGCAGTTTTTCATGTGTAACCATGTAGATTACACACAGATTGTTGGCTAATATCATGTCTTAGCTGAAGACTGCTAATGCTATTGGCAGTTTTTTCATCCATGCACATGTAGACATCATAGTAAAGTCAGTGCCTAAGAATAATTTGCAGTCCTACAACTATGTAGTAATGTGATTATGATGTGTGGGTTCTTCTTTTTCTTGTAACAGTAGCATCTCTTGCAAATTCCTTAATTATTTACCCTGGGCTAATGTAGACTTCATGATTAACTAAATGACTAAGACTGTTTTAATATGCCACAACTATGTATCTATATACCAACCGTGCACAAGTTCCTGTTTGTCTTCTAATTCTACTGTACGATATAAAAATTTTAGCATTAGCATTTTCTTAATAGAACATTTAAATATGCCATGAGGTCATATACATTCTAATGATAGCTAATTGATTTGTTTCAGCTTTGGCTACATCAGACTTTGCTAGTATCCTTCTATTACTATTAGCTTAGTAGCCAATAGACTTACAAAGTGCTCCCCATCAAAAATGTTTAGTTTAGGACATGGTTGAGTTTGAGGGTAAACCTATGCCTGCAGTTTTGATAAGAACTCTGGTATCAAGAACTCTTGATACAGTGGACAAAGTTGGTGATGTAGCCATAGTTACTGCACTTTGTGGACTATTGTCAGAATGTTCTCATGCAGGGAAGGTCTTAGCATGATCCTGGTAGCTGTCCATGAGGTATGTCATGCTTAGGAGGTGCACATTGTATTTTAAATACATATATTCATATGCAGATTCCATGTCTGGTTGGGGTACTTTAGCTGTATGTACAGCTTCAGCTTCTAAAAGCATTCAGCCTATTGGATGGTGCCAGGAATTGTGTTTAATATGGTGGGTGGGCATTCTTTTCATGCCATAGCAGAACGTATGGAGAGAGGTATTTATATTCAGCAGAAGTTTGTCCTGATCCAAAATGCCTCTAAGAGGAAGCCCATTGTATGGAAGAAAGGAAGGGCAGCCCCTTGGACACCCAGGAATGAGAATAGCCAGAGGTTTGCAATGAAGCTGCTCCTGGTTCCTGGCCTCTCTTAGGGATGGGTCACCAGGTAAACTGGTCATCCAGTTGAAAGGCCTTATAAATTAAAGCTGTTTTGCCAACTTTTAATTTATGGTGTTTCCATGGCTTAAATGGTTTCCTTACTTATACCAAATAAAAATATCTTGCTTTCTACCAATATAACACTAGTATTGTACCATTACTTACCTTACATTGGATAAAATAAACCCTTCACAATTAAAAATAAACCTAAAAATCAATTAATTAAAAAAAAACCCCACAAGTGACAATTAAAAATGTATGGACTATGTATCCAAATAAGAATTACACTTCCATTCCAAAGATTGAAATGCAGCCCTATGAATAAATTATATTATGGAGCCTCTGTAGCAGCTTCGTAATTAAAGGTACATTTAAACTACAGTCCTAATATTTCTTGTACAGTGTATTACAGGTACTGAGGTTGTGGGACATTCAGAAAGATCACGGTCATAGGAAAGAGAGAAAAGATTACTCTTAAGTTTTAAGAGGGAAAGGGGATTGAATGTGTGGCATCTATAATTCTTTCTCCTCCCCTAGTGGTTTTGTTATGCCAAATTAGTTTGGAAAGTTGGCTTAGTATCACCATCATGGTAGGCAGATCTGGTAAGAAGAGAAATAATTTGAGAAACACATCTATGGTAGCCAAAGACACTGTAGAAGGAATACAATATTTTTCACATACACTCCAGAAAATAATACATACCTTGTTTTTGAAAGACAGGATAAAGAAAAAAAAAATGTAGTAAGCCCGACTTCATAGCAGCCAGGGATCACATGCTGCATTGGTTGCAGATTCTGAGCCTCATGCTGAGGGCTGCGTGCCACAGGGACAGCATGAGAAACACCCTTGCCACCCTGCTACTGCCATGCAAACTGCACAAGACCTCCTGTTGCTGCCACTGAATGGGGAAATTACTCCCCCTTGCTGCAGCTGCTGCTCAAGCAGCACAAATCCAGCCATGGCTGTCACCTCATAGGTAAGTCCCCTTTCTCCCCCCACCCCGCTCTCCCATTGTGAATCCTCCCCCTCCCTCTGTCTCCACTGCACTAGAGACTGGCTGCTGCCCTGGCAGCAGGAACAGTATGGGGAGTGGTGGACCATCTTGAACTACCCTTTAACCTCTTGTGGGCCAGGTGCAACTTGCGGACCATCAGTTGGACAGCCCTGTAGTAAGCAGCTATGGAGCCAAGCTGGCTCATTGATCTGCTCCCTTTGGATTCCTGTAGAGTTTACTTTTGGTTTCACCCAGCAAGAGGCAGAACCTGTCCATACTATATTTATTGCATATACTGCACACTAATGTTCAGCAGCTGGTTTTTGGGGAAAAAGGTATGTGTTATATATGACAAAATACAGTATGTGGAAGTGATCTTAAGAAGCTCATATTGTGCCGGTTAGTGTAATTGTGTACCATAGGCTTAAAACACTGACATTTATGGAGTATAAAAAAGCTCCTCTAGAGACAGCTAATGAAGATTCTCCTTTGGTTAAAGTTATAATGGAAATAGATGAAAGTCCTGTATTTTGATTTGGAGATCGGCTCTGGGTACCATCTTCTCCTGTGGCATTGATTTGTGGTTTAATAGATAAACTAGATGTCATATATAGACATATTTATGACATCTAGTTTATACATGTATGGGAATTCACTTTGACCAACTTGGGTTCTGCCATGTGGAATTGAGTTTTCTCTTTATTATACTATTTTAGTACTGATGGGTGATGATGGTGATGATGAGAAAGAGTGGGTGCTGTTTTCACTCTTCCTACTGAGATGAATACTCAAGTTTTGTTTATTTTTTCCAATGGTTCTTTCTTACAAAACTTGTGCATCATGATCAATGCCTATATTGTGTTTTTTCCTTGGCACAGTCCACCAGTACAAAGTTGTTGGTTAGGCATTTTTAAGTTTTAAGCAGCAGTGGGTATAGTTTAAAATGTTTTCACCTCTGTCTCTTTCCAGTGGCTATCCAAATTTAAATTTTTCATGAAACAAAGATAGCATTACTTTACAAATCAATATTAAAATATCTGACTTGTCCATCCCTTTTGTAGGGTGAATGCCATGGTAAATAGTTTACCCCACAACTTCTGGTGTTAGCAGTCTGCATTTTTCCTCTATTTGGAAGCAAGAGCGAGTTATTACCTTAAGCTCCCAGTTCAGAAAATATTGCTTTAAATTCATAATAATTTTGCATTTGATTTTGTTAGATGCTATGTGCTTCTTTCTAGGTTCTGAGCATGTATATTGTTGGATGCAGGATTTCTTCAGGATTAAATGCCTTATTTGCCATCTTTTTGCTTCTACTTCTTAATTTTGTCATGGATAACTGTTTCTTTCCCTTGCACGTTAATAACATATTTGCTTAGCATTGATTACATGAAAGTTTTAACCCTATATTACTCTTCAGAGGCCATTGCAGAACTATTAGTAGTCCATGAAGGCTTTGTAAGTAGGTTCCTTTCCCTACTTCTTGTTTGAGACCATTATTTAGGGTTCTAAAAACAAGGATGTATGATGTCAAAAGTTCTACCAATGTAAATGAATGTATATGAATGCCTGAGGCTAATGGAAATAAAGGGGGAACATAACAATAATCCATAAGTCTTAAATTGTCTCTTATTTAAGATATATGTTTATTTCTAATGGTTGTTTCTGTATTAATACATTTTAACTTTCTCTTTAGTGAAAAATAATTTGTTTTTTAACTTCTGCGTGTCAGATTTTTATATTTATTTTCTATAATAATATAATCGTCTTTGAACTGAAAACAACATTTTGTGCAAAATAAATGTGTTTAAAAATATCTCCAATAGAGGTTTGAAAAAACCACGTAAATATTTTATGTTTTCATTATAGTGGTTATCAGATAGTTCAGAACGCAATCTAGTGCCAGGTGCTGCATAAACAGAAGAGTCAAGGCTATCCATGTGAAAATAACCGTGATAAATGTATTAGTTTAAGCTATTTTTTTTCATGATTTAGTAAACTTTACTGTATAATCTGCAGTCTAAAAATAATGCCCAAACTCAACATGGATGTGCATTTAAAAGAAAGCTATATATTTTTAAATGATGTACTAGGTAAAGCTATAGGTGAATATTATTGGTTATCTCAGAACAGAATGATTTGATGTAAAAATCTATACCAGTTGTTGTTACGTTGTGGAGAAAGTGTAAAGTTCTTCTTTGAAAGTAGGTAGTTAAAAAATTTCCATAATGGAAAAAATAGGATAGAATTATAATTTTTTATGTAATTAGCATTTAATATAATTATATAATCTTATGTCATTCTTATGTAATTAAACTTGTGCCATCTCCAGTACTCACCAGTGTAATTCTTCATTCTTGTCTGTGCTTGTACTGATGGTCTTTTTCTTACCATTTCCTTCTTGTCTCAAAAAATAAAATATCTATATCTACAGCTATAGCTATATCTAACTTTGTAAATCAGAACCTTATTTTGTAATTTTTTTAAAGCTATACTTTCCCATGTATGGTTCTATATTATTTTAGGTCACATTTCTAATTTTTGGGGCCTCACAGTTTAACATTTTCAATACGTTCAATATTTAAAGTAGGTAATTTTGAAATCCATTGAATAATTAAACTGTTTCAATTTTTAATCAATTCAATTTAAGGCCTTTTTATATTTAGGTCAATCTAAACATTGAACCATTACAAAAATTAAACAAGATTAACTGCTCACTTGACCCAAAATTATGATTATTGAACAGGATTAAGGATTTATTTTGTTCATTATGTTTCTTTTCAGTGCTTAGATTTAAAAAGTTTAACTGTTAAAATTATCAATTAAAATATTAGTTTTGGACTCTACTATTTTTAATAAGATGTAATGGGAAAGGTAATTTAAAATCACTTAATGCAATTTTAAATTACTACAATGGAAAGGTGCTTTGTGCCCTTCATTAGATTATAAAAAATTGGAATGGTGCAATCATTGTAAATTACAATATGTAATACATGCTTGAATCTCTCTTTTTCAATAAGCACACTCAAAAATTTGAAACCCCATAGCAATATTAAATCATACTACTTTGCACATGACTAGAAACCTAATGTTGGTTATTTTTTTCCAAGCTAGATGTTTTTACCTTAATCTGAACCTCAGTTTATTAATCATTTTTGTTGGAGCAGAGCAGGCTTTCAACCTAGAGCATTAGCTGTCATAATTTCCCATTACTGGCCCCTTGTGAACGCTTGTTATGGTTTTGCAAATGGCCTAAACCAGAAAGTTCCAACATCCTGGCACTTCCAGAGTTCAAACAAAATGGAGAAGAGAGAATCATTCAGTTCTACCAAAATTAGAAAATAGGCAACTATAAATTTAAAGAGGAAAATTGCCATCACTTGCAAACATTAAATATCATCAGTTGTGTATATCTACCATGAGCCCTGATCATTTGTATATATGTTTTATATATTTTTAACAAATACTGTAGCAAAAAGTACTAGATTGAAGAGAATACTTTCATACGAGAATTCCTGGGTTATATAAAGCCCTTACTAGTTTACGATGATACTTAAAAAAATTATCCACATATATTTTTTTCTTTTTTGACAAAGAGCCACGACTCTAGGTTTTATGTTCCTTTTTATAGTGTGCAAAGTCATGTCAGGCATTTTCAGAGATTTTTGATGCGTGGATGTCTTCTGTCATCTACAATCATGTTTGTACTCTTGAGCCAGGCCTATCGAAACTGAACTCTGCTGCTTTGCTGCAGGTCAGCTTTCATGGACAATTAATGTTGTAACAGCACTTTGGTCACAAGTTGTCGTGTATGTTTATTGTAAAGGCATCATCCTGTAGTAGATCAGCAATGATCAGTTAGTCTTCTGTTTTCTGAAGCATTTCATGTTAGCCTTTTCTTTGATATGAGTCAGGCGAATGTTCCATAAGGCCTTGTCTGTTGCTTCTTTGCGGTTATCTGTGAGAAGCCTTAGGCTTTTCAAGTGTACTGTATTTTTTTCCCTCTGCTCATCTTGTTCAATGTTGTCCCCTCTCAGTAACTGTCAGATGCCCCCATCAGTGCACGGTCTGACAAGAATGAAAAGAGCTATCTTCCTGCTGTTTGGCTCTGTGTCAGTATCGACAACTTGTATGTGTTTGACGCTGCATGAGGTGACTGGTTCCAGCAGTATGCAGAAGTAAACCAATAAATCTTCAATGTCACTCTACTTATTGCTACTTGATTGCTCTTTCCCCCTGAAAATCACCATGGAAACAAATACTTTAAAAAGGGTTTTTTTTGTTCAGAAGTCCACATGTCTGTTAGTGCTTTTAAAGATGTATCCTTGTATCTGAATTGTCCCATATAATTATGGGGGCTTGAATTTTCATTTGGCTTATTAAACAGTATTTTCAAATAACAGTTACGCTTTCCAATTCCTTCCAGTACTGTTAAACATTATCCCCATTTTACAGCAGGATAAACTGTAAACCATAAAGGAGGTTAATGACTCATGCCCAGTTCTTTTGAAGTGAGTAGGACTTTTCCTTTTGACTTCAGTGGAATTGGTGTTGAGCTGTAAAGGTGTATTTAGACAAGTGATTCTCATCTAGGGTGCCACAACATCCTTTGAAGGGTTCCATGAGGTGCTACACAATATTAGCACTGGTAGGTGTGCAAACATGATTCACAAGATAAACCCTGAGACTTTTAAATAGACACCCGGAGTGTTAAAAACCTTCTAACCTGCTGTGTTTTTTCTTGTTCTTTGCAACAGAATAGTTGCTCTGTTATTCTTCTGAAGTTAAAAAGCTATCATTTTCTGAGGGGTGCTACTACAGGGTGCATTAAGTCTAAAAAGGATGAAAATCTTGTGGTCTAGCCTACATCCCATGCATTCCCTGTGCTATCAGGGAGTGACATTCCTAAGAAAGCCCTGTCTGTCTGTTTCTGCTCATGCAAGTCTGGAAACATGATGATGAAGGCTTTCTTGGAGTGTCCTCAGTGGGTACTCTTAAGCATGCTGGAAATGAAGGTCTCAAGAGCAGCTTATCTGAGTCTGGTGCATATTTGTGAGGCTAAGTACAGACAGGTAAAAAGCCTGAGGCTGAATTGATTCAGTCGTTGCATATTAGTGTAAACTGCAGAGATTAAACTGAAAAGCAAATGAACAGACATTCACTTTTGATTCAGAAAATGCAGCCACGTGCCTGCAGTGGCTCAGGCCAGAAGCTGGGGCATGCTACAGCATACCTCCCAGCCTGCCAACCACTGCTAAAGGGAAGGGAAGAGATAAGCCCTCCAAGACTTTCCCCCGCTCCCTGCTTGAGTGGACGGGGTGTAGCTAGGCCTCAGCCCATGGCTAGCAGAGCTGAGGCCAGGGGGATGAGTACTTTAAACCCCCCACTCACATGAGACCCCAGCCTGGGTGCCAAAGCATCAGTTGTCAAGAGAATATTTGCCCCCCTCTCCCCCCAATCCACCACTTTTGTTCTCCTACCTTCTCCCCCAAGTGAATGACTGCTGCTAGGCACTGCTATGCTAAATTTTGCACCCAAACTCTCTGGTGACTTTTCAGTTGAAGGGGGAAATGTGAAGAAGGTTATTTTCAGTCTGCCGTCAGTTCCCTGAGTCACTCGGGCTTGACCTTTGTCTCATCAGTACCGCTTTATCAGTCTTGCCTAGGCCTAGGTAGGCTTGAGGCTGGCAAAGATGAGGAGAGGGGTGTACAGACCTGCTGCAGGGGAAGCCAGCAAAGCCTGGGTTGCAATGCTCCCAGGGAAAATGGCAGGCAGCTGCTCAGACGGCTTCACTTGCTCCTTTGAAGTGAAGTAGGGGTGGGTGGGGGAAGCAGAAAGGAGGCAGGGTGAGATGGGCTGTGGAAAATGCCCAGCCTGCATGTGATTTCTTAGGTGGGGGGGATGTGGGGAGTATGTGGGGGGGAGGGTGTGCATGGGGGGAGCATGGGAGGTGCCTGTGTGCATGTGGGGGAGATGTGTTTGCATGTGTGTGTGTGTATGTGCATGTGGGGGGGGGGAGTTTGTGCATGTGTCCATGCGTGGGTGTGGAGGGGGGTCTGCGTGTGCATGTGTTCAAGCATGGATCTGGAGGGAGGGTGCCTGCACGGGGGTGGGTGGGTGTGTGTGTGTGTGCGTGCGCGCGTGTGTATGCATGTGCAAACACACGTGGGTGGGTGTGTGGGTGAAGGCGTTATACCTGCTTCCTGAGCGCCTCAAGGATGGTGCATTGGCTAGCAGCTGCCGGGTCTGTTGCAGGGCTTGAGCAGGGGAGCACAGTGCAGAAAGGGAGGGGGCAACAGCCTGGGAGGGACTGCCCCCTCCCCACCCACCCCCCCGGGCAAACCCCAGTTGACAACCTCGTATTCATTTATTCTTTCCCACAGGTCAGGATGTAATAAACTAGCTCTTCCAAGTCTTATATAATCAGAAGGATCCAGCTGTATTTTCTAATTAATCTGTAGCCTGTTGTTGCGAGAGAAAAAAATCCCTAGCCACTGTTGAAAAAATGGCCTGTGATAAGTCTTCCTGCAAGTTGCTTTCATTAGAAAGGAATTTACCATGAAGAAGTGTGGGAAAGATCGGGTTAGATTCTCCAGCCAGCCTTCACTTCTCTGGCTAGGGAGCAGAGAAGTGGGGCCAACCCTGTTCTCTGGTGCAGGCAGCACAGCCCAGTGGCTGCAAAGCATGCTGGGATGCTGGGGGACTATGATTTAACACAGGGGTGGGCAATTATTTTGCGTGGAGGGCTGCTTACTGAGTTTTGGCAAGCCATTGAGGGCCATGTGACAGGCAGCCAGGGGAAGATCAATATTAATTTTCTGCATTTTTAGGGGCCCCGCAGGCTGGATAGAATGGCCTGGCGGGCTGCATTTTCCCCACCCCTGGTTTAATGTGAACTGAGATGGGGTCTGGGACAGAAGTTTCATAAACCGATTTGACCTAAATCAGATAAATCTGATATGACGTTCAACTAGGTTTATCTTAAAGCATTTTCAGCCGTTTTGAAACTGGTTTATGTGCACTGAACTTCTGTTCTGTTAAAAGTTTAAACCAGTTTCTGATCACTTAACCTGTTTTATGTATAATGTCTGTCCCTAGCCTGAGAATGTTCAGTATGCAGCATAGAGTTATTGTTAGAGTGACTTGCCCAAAGCCATGCAGCAAGCTGATGAGAGAGATAGTAAGGGAAGGTTACCTTCAACTCTTGCTTTGACTATAAGATCAGGATCCCACTTAAAACCTTCTTATTTGTCTTTATTCCAGTTCAGGTGCCATCTTTAAATGAAAAAAAAAAATCTAAATATTCTCAGCACACTGAAACAATCACACTTTTCATGATAAAAGAGTAAATTTCAACATACTGACTTTCCACTTAAACTACAAGTTTGTATGACACATGTTTTTTCTGAAAAGGGGGTAAAGGATAAGCTTTGGTTCTTGTTTTTATATACTTTAGAAATCTATTATAGGCTGCAGAAAAATAGATTCCTTATATTATACTGTATAGAAACCCTCTTGTCACAGATCCACGTGCATATAACTATACGCAAAGGAGTAGTACCTCTATATTTAAAACAACCTTTAATATGAACTTATCTGCAATTATGCCTTTAGTATGAACTTATTTATTTTTCAGTATTCACTACGTTTTGTAAAGCACTACTGAATTTACTTTTACTTTCTTGCTCTGCTTTTCTTTAATTGTATGTATTATTTTCTTATGCATTCGTTATGCAAAGGTCTTTCATAAACAGCATCACCCGTGTTGCTTTACCTCCTTGAAAATCAGTCACTGTGTGCTTGGCATCTACTTTGGTGCCAAAGATTTCATTAAACAGAAGAAGTACTTGTGTCCCTCCAGAATTCCATAGAAGTGTGGTGAAAAAGAGCATCAAAGCAGTCTAAATACTTGTCTACTCCAGCGTGAAAATAAACATAGTTTTCTTGTCTCTATGGCATACGTATATAAAGCTTGCTATTCTCTTGATTGCTGTGGTGCCAGAAAAAAACAATTGTTGATATTGATCACCATGCTACTGAAATAACAAAACAATACCCAAGGTGGGGTATAGCTAACATTTATATTTAATTTTAGCAAAAGTCCTAATTTAGTTTACCTTTCTCAGCAGAGAAACACCAATAAATGAACCTATGACCATGGAGAATGGTTTCCACAACAACTCAAATCTCTATTTTGTTTTTTATTTAATGTTTAACATCCAGTCCTTGCCCCTACAATATCTAGAATTGCTCTTGCTTACCTGAACTCAGGAAAACCCTTTGATTACAAGGTAATTTTGGTATGCAAGAAATTTAGAATTGGGACTGAAATGTCCCTTGCTGCAAAACACATTTTTACACCTATTTTCTGAGATGCAGTGTAGACAGAATTTTGAGCACCTATTATGTTTTTGCTTTATGAAATAAAAATCAGCAAGTGGCCCTCATTTTGCTTTAGTAAATATTACTAGCATAAAATAGATATGTGCTAAATAAGAAGATAATTCATTTCAGTCGTTGGGGACTGTAAGCCATGATAAATGATTTTCCTGAACAAAATTCCCCATCTCTGAGACAGTATTAGTTTTTACTTTAATTACCAGCTCCAGTAATGTTTCCTATCCATAACTGTCTACAAAATAGACTGTTGCTGAACATAGGGTATGGCCTGTTTACTCATCCGTTGAAAAGAGTGCCCAAGTTCTACCAAGTCTTACTCACTTGCTCTGAACTGCCTCACGGGAATGTGTCCTTCATTTAAATATTTAAATATTAATGTTTAACATTACAGGCAGAAAACTTCAATGTCACTTTAAGGGTACATAACTTTACTGAGGACTCTACCCATTACAAACTATAGAATTTTGTGTTTATACTGCCTTCCATCAGAAATATGCCATCATTCTTCCATCTTGAAAAGTTTGACTTGCATCTTTTTTTCTTGTTGCAAAACAACAACAAAAAGAAACTGTCAAGGGTGGTTCTCTCAAGAATGGTTTAGCTGACATTAGCTGCAAATGAGCGGAGCGACACTAACTACTAATTGATTACAGTAATTACGCAGTCTTTGGCTAGTTTGTATTGGCAAACTATATATACTCCTCGCATAAATGTGAACTTGCAGAATGCACAGAAAAGGTCACTCTCATTTGCATGATAGGCTTCATTAGAATATGCTAAGGACAAGACCTAGTGTTTTATGACTTCAGGTGATGAATAGCTACCATATTACTCTGCTAGCTGAAAGCATGTTTCAGTCACCTTAATTTACATGCTGGGGTTTTTTTTTTTAATGCTTAGAAAAATCTTGGCTCTTAGGGAACTGGCAACAGATAACAGTTTAATTTTATTATGGTTAGCATTTAGTTCTTTTCTTTGTTGTGAAGAGATAGCAGAATTACTTCTCAGCTCTTTGGTTTGAGAGAGAAATTCTTCCTGTTGTGTTTATATTTTTAACAGTAATGGTTATTTTTAACACAAAACTACAAGAGAGAGAGCTTTTGTCAACAATAGTTCATTCTGCCATTGATAAGGACTTTTTTTTTTTGCTTGAAATAGGGGGAGGGAGAGCGGCATAGGGTAAAAAGAGTAAATTCATTGAGTCTTGAAGACATGCTGTCTGCTTTAAATGAGAGGTACTTCAATTAGAAGGGGGAATTATGTATATTTTACTGCATTTTTTTTCACGAACCTGGACCTTACACCAGTAATTCAGAAATCTGTTTTGATAAAAATATTTTAGTGTGGAGCATGGTGTGCATTTCCTTACTTTCCATTATGAAAATGTTCCACTACCTTGGTTTCCTATCACACAGTGATTGTTCCTTTTAACTGTCTTTATCCTACAAATCTCATTATAACAGAGAAAAAAAAACTTTGCTCATAAAACCATTCTTCTAACGCATATCAGCTACTAATTAACAATGAATGTAACTTGTTGGAACTCAGGGTTAACATTTTTTAGATATGTTGTTATAAAGTTTCTGACTCTCTTAGAAGCTGCTCCAGTGAGTAAAACTGTAGAGAATAAAAAAGTGGACAGTTTTGTTATAAATTGCAGTTTTGTAATAAAATTGTACAATGAGCTTGCACAAGCTTTTTAAAATATCATTGCTGCCACTGAACAGGTCTGTAATTTATTTATTCGGGAATGTTAGAGGCATTTTTGATTTATTTGTTTTTAGAGAAGTTTTGTTAAGCAAGATAATGAGCAGAGCTGGTGTTAATCATTTACTATGCAAGTCTGAAAAATGAAAATTTTGCATATCTTTAGCACTGTTGGGGGAAATAAATTCACTCATAATGCTAATGGTCTATTGGTATAATTTTTAAAAAATATTATCTGTTACACAGGAGAAATTCAGTACATTCATATGTTATGCTAAAAGCTAAACTAATCAATATATAATTATACATCCATATGTACATATGTATTGAGTAATCATAAGTATTTGTTATCTGTAAAGATGAAAAATGAATTTGTTGGTGGTCACTGCCATAGGTGATTACATATTTGTTTATGGATAGCCCTTCAGGTGAACATATTCCTTATGTATGCTCAATACCAAGTTGACTTTCTGCCATGGCTCTCAAGAATACTGAATAAACTTGGTCTCTTTGGTTCAAGTGTTTAAAAACAAGGAGAGGGTTTCTGTGAAACTTACAGGCAGTAATTAATATTTTAAGGGTACCACTATTTGAGAGGACTGAAATTGTGCGTACTTTTTAACACATCCAGGTGTATGCAGCTCTGAACTGCAGTTTTCACTGCTGCTTGGCATACAATTTATTGTATACTCTTGCCACCAGGTTGCTCCATTATGTTTTCTCCTCAACATTTGCCACAGGAACCCTGCCATGTGAGAACCATGTGCATTCTTTTGTTTTCAGTGGAATGATTGATACATAAAAGGGTGTGGTGGCAGACTGAAAAAGCCAGCCTAGTGTGTCTCCAGAGGTGTGTTCTGGTCTCATTTCAAATTTATGTTAAAAAACTGGCCCAGTTGATTCTGCTGTAAAAGGGTAACTACCTGCTTATTTAGGCTGAGGACTTCAAGGTGGCCAGACATGGTGCTACAGAATTTTTGCCTTAACCAGTCATTGGTTAAAATGCATGAACACCCTTGGAGCAAAGAACCAAGTCTCCCCCCAACCTAGATGAACTTTCTAACCACTCATTACTAGTCATCTGTTCTCCTTCTCTCCTTGCTCTCCCCCTCCTCTTCCACTTCACTTGTAATAGTATATGGAGAGACAACCTTCCCCATCACTGGGCAGTTAACATACTTCCCCAGAAAAGTGGGAAATGTGGGTTTGAATCCCATCAGCTTGTTGAAGATGGTGAACCCAAATCCCCTACATCTTTGGCGACTCTCTTCTAACCATTTAACTTGTATAAAGGGGGATGATGGTTACCACTGCCACCATTCGCTTCTCTTCCTCAGGTTACCTTTTAAAAGAAGGGATGAGGACCACTACATTTTATTCAAACTGATAATCAGGCATACGGTGACAAGAATGTAGGTATAAGGACTGTAAAGACTTACAGTGCCTGTTAAAACTAAGGGACTTCTGCACATGCATTGAGGGAACTTTAATGTAAAAAACTAATGTGCCAAGGAATTTAAGATGCCTTTAAAATGGGGGATATATCAAGATCACAATTTTGGAAGTAGATACATAAATTCTGCTTAAGTACCAATTTAGGTACCTAAGTTCTTTTAATGGATCTGGTTCTTAGTAAATTGGGATAATTTCCTGTAAATATGACCTGGGAGTTACTGAGAATATTGTGTTCTCTGCAGATCAAAAAGGAGATAGCAAAAACTGAAAACATGAACATGTAGAGCAGTTAAAACGAACAGATATGGAAAAATGAACAGAAGGGCCTATTTTGTTTAGAAAGGAAAGAAATGGGGAAACATGGTGGGAGCATATAAAACAGTACGGGGCACAAAGTTCAGTCAGGAGCTCTGTTCACTTCGTTTAAAAACGGGGATAGGAACCCACACTGAAATAAAAACAACAATGATAAAACTGATAAGAGAAAATGTTTTTTATACACTGTGCAATTAACCTGTGGAACTTACTGCCATATGATATTGCTAAGGCTAAGAACTTAATAGGGTTTGAAGTATTAAACATTGAAATTAATAATACTATCTGCAGTTACATTAGAGAACATAAAAGTTTATAGGTATATAAATCCTCATGTTTCAAGAAATAAGGCAACTCCTTACTGCCTGGGAATAAGATGAAACTTCCCTGCAATTGTTATTGTATAATTATCCATTTTAAACATTTCTGCTGAAGCATCTGCTAATGGGAGAGGATTCTAGATCAACGGGCATATTGCTGTGAGTTGGCATGACAATTTCTATTTCTCTAATCCCACAATTCCATTTTTACTCAGTTTTTTTAATAGAACCACATTTTAAGGTAGGCCTCTTTCCTCACTTTTTTTTGTCTTCCTTCTTTTCTCTTCTCAGCACAGCCACAGCATTCTCACTTGCCAGACGCATGTTTTTCTGAATATTTCCATAATTTTCTCACAGTGTCAGACTGCCCTTGCCACCTCTGAAGGTATAGTTAAAACATGTCTAAATTTGGGGAAGGAGACTTTTTTTTTTAGGGCTAGCAATTTGTTTTGTTTGTTTTGGGATTTTCTTTTTATGCGTGGCAATTTATTGCATTCAGATACCATATCAAGCTCTCTAGAATTCATATGCCTGCCTTTCCAATTCCCTCCTTTCAGACCTTGAGGAAATTTTGTAATTGGCAGTATTAAAAAATGGCAGGCATTGTAGTTCTAATTTGGGACTAAGGCGTGTATTTCTTTTGGATGTTATTGGAGCGGTGTTGGCTACCTGCTTTTCACCTTTTGAGCCATCTACCATTGAATGATTGATGAGGGGAAAATAAAAGAAAATTCACCTGATTTCAAAGGAGGGAACCTAACAGAAAAAAACGGTATTTGTTCTTGAGTGGCTCTGTTTTTTCTTCTGTGGAAGGGATGTAGACTGAAGAGAGGAAGCTGGGTATTAGTTAATCTGTTTTGCACATTTTCTCTTTGTTACCAAGGGTTTGGACCTCCCTCTTTCTGAAGAGCAGCAGAGTAATCAAGACACTACAGTTTCTATAACCTGGATAGATGGATAGACAGACAAATAGATAGACAGATTGATTTTGCAACAGTGAGATGTGGCAACCAAGATATGGAAGGAGAGAGTTTTTATTTTTGTCGCTTGTTAATGTGGTAAAAAGTGACACACCTCTGGATATAACCAAACATAAGAACATGTATTATAAGAAAAATGTGTGCTTATAAAATAACTGCTTAGGGTTTATGTGAAAACTAGTGGATAGAATATTGTATATTTGCTAGATTTTGCTAGTGAACTCAGGTTGTACATCACCGTGTCTTACACTATGGCAGGAAGCAGGTGAAGTCCGGGTGCAAAGCAATGCAAGTTTCTTCTGTGCTGGAGGTTCTATTCTGGGAAAGGGAAGAGTGAACTTTTGTAATTCTCCAACAGCTTTTGCTGGTGAAGCTCCCATGGAGGCCCAACGCTACTTCTTAAAGCTTCCATGAGGGATTCCATCTTAGGAGGGCAAATGTTCCTTACACTCCTATTGCAATCAGACTCCCCCTCTAGCATAGCTGCCATGGGTTTAGTGGGGATGTGATTTGCAACACTGCCTGCAAGCTGGTATTGGACCTTTAGTTTCTAATTGTATGATATCACACCATCCTAGCTTCTGGCTAAAGCTATGTTAGGTATTTGTTCAACTAAATCTAGGGGTTAAATATGTAATAGCAATAGGCTTTATCCTATCTCATATAGGGTTTAGGTCACAAATGAAAATGTAACGGGTTTCCATACAGCTCAGCATAATTAATCTTTGCTTAAATAAGGCAAGACTGGAAATACAAGGGACTTACTAGCTATGAATTTTGAGGTTTTTTGACAGAGCTATAATGGGTAGCTAGCACAACACCTGTCTTCACAATACTTGACTGACGACACTGATATTGGTCTCTTATTTACATGACACGAGCCATAAGTATACTTGGAAATTAATAGCATCTGTAAATTCTAACAAGTCTGTTTAAATACAATGCTTGAAATATAATATACATTTTTAGCAAAGGTGATGGTAAATTCTTAATGAGTTGTCAGTGTTTGCAAGATCTATGAAGTTCTTTAATTGGTGTAGATGCAGGTAGTTCCAGTGACAACAATGCCTGTATTCTGAAATGTTGCGAAAGGAATTTTATACTACTTCTGTCTACACCTGGATTTTTTTCATTCCACTCTATACTTAATTGTATACTTGTACAGTAGCAACATCACTCTCATTCATCCTAGACCCTCAGTTTACTGGCCACCTCCAAGGGGTACTCGTAATATCCTGGGTTTTGTTTTTGAATTTGCCTTTTAATGGCTTCTGCAGCACTGCTTAGATGGAAGAGGCCATATAATGAACTTGAAAGGGTTATTACATAGGTCATTTCAGATCCAGTTACATAGAATCATAGAAAATTAGGGTTTGGAAGGGACCTCAGGAGGTCTTCTAGTCCAACCCCCTGCTCAAAGCAGGACCATCCCCAACTATCTCATCCCAGCCAAGACTTTGTGTAGCCAGGTCTTAAAAGCCTTCAAGGATAGAGTCCACAACCTCTCTGGGTAAACCTGTTCCAGTGCTTTACTACACTCCTGGTAAGAGCTTTTCCTAAAATTTAACCTAAACTTCCCTTGCTGCAACTTGTTAAATTTGCTTTTTGTTCCGTCATCTGCCACCACTGAAAACAGTCTACCTCCATCCTCTTTAAAACCACCCTTCATGTAATTAAAGGCTGCTATCAAATCCATCCCTCAGTCATCTTTTCTCCAGGCTAAATAATCCCAGTTCCCTCAGGGTTTCCTCATAAATTCATGTGCCTCAGCCCCAGAACCATTTTTGCTGCCCTTCACAGGACTCTCTCCAACTTGTCCACATCCTTTCTGTAGTTGGGGGTGCAAAACTGGACACAGTACACCAGATGTGGCCTCACCAGTGCTGACTAGAGAGGAAGAATCACTTCCCTCAATCTGTTGACAGCACTTCTATTAATACAGTATGCCATTACCCTTCTTTGTAACCAGGGCTTATACTCAATTTATTGTCCACTGTAACTCCCAGGTCCTTTTCTGCAGAGCTGCTGCTTAGTCAGTTGGTACCCAGCATGTCCCAGTGCATGGGATTGTTCCATCCTAAATTCAGGACTTTGCAGTTCTTATTGAACCTCATAAGATTTCTTTTGGTCCAATCCTACAATTTGTCACGGTCTTTCTGAATACTAGCTCAACCCTCCAGTGTATCTGCTACCCTACCCAGCTTGGTATCATCTGCAGACTTGCTGAGGGTGCACTCCATCCCATCTTTCAGGATGTTGGTGAAATCATTGAATAAAACCAGACTCAGGATCAACCCCTGGGATACTCTGCTTGATACCGGATGCCAAGTAGACATCGATCCATTGATTACTACACTTTGAGCCCAACAATCCAGGCAGTTTACTATCCACCTTACAGTCCATTCATCCAGCCCATACTTCCTTAGCTTGCTTACAAGAATGTTGAGGGAGACCATATCAAAAACCTTGCTAAAGTCAAGGTATATCATGTCCACTGCTCTCCCCACATACACAGAACCAGTCATCTCATCATAGAAGGCAATCAGGTTGGTCAGCCATAACTTGCCCTTGGTGAATCCATGCTGACTGTTTGTAATCACCTTCTTCTCCTCTAAGTTCCTAGAAATGCATTGTTAGAGAAACAGCTACATGATCTTTCCAGGGACTCAGGTGAGGCTGACCAGTCTGTAGCTCTCCAGATCCTCCTCCTTCCCTTTCTTAAAGATGGCACTATATTTGCCCCTTTGCAATCATCTAAGACCTCTGCCAGTTGCTACACATTTTCAAAGATAATGGCCCATGGCTCTGCAATCACATCTGCCAACTCCCTTAGCACCCTCGGGTGCACTGCATCCAACCCCATTAATTTGTAAATGTCCAGATTTTCTAAATAGTTCCTAACCTGTTCTTTCTCCACTGTTGGCTACTCGGAGTTTTCCCAAACTGTGCTGCCAAGTTCAGTGGTCTGGAAGCTGACCTTGCCTATGAAAACTGAGGTCAAAAAGGCATCAAGTACTTCAGCCTTTTCCTTCTCGTGTCACTAGGTTGCCTCCCTCATTCAGTAAGTGCCCATACTTTCCCTGATCTTCCTGTTGTTGCTGACATAGTTGCAGAAACCCTTCTTGTTACTCTTCATATGCCTTGTTGGCTGCAACTCTAGCTGCACTTTGGCCTTCTTGATTTCATCCCTGCATGCCTGAGCAATACTCATATACTCCTCCCTAGTTGTTTGTCCAAGCTTCAGCTTCTTGCAAGGTTCCTTTTTGTGTTTTAGTTCACTGAAGAGTTCCCTGGAAAGCTAAGCTGGTCTTCTGTCATACTTGCTGGTCTTTCTATGCATCAGGATGATTTGTCCCTGTACCCTCAGTTAAGGTTTCTTTAAAATACAACCAGCTTTTCCCCCTCAGACTGGCCTCCCAGGGGATTCTGCCTAGCAGTCCCCTGAGTGAGTTGAAGTCTGCTTTTCTGAAGTCCAGGGCCCTTACTCTGCTGCTGTCCTTCATTCCTTTTCTCAGGATCCTGAACTCAATTATCTCATGGTTACTGCTGTCCAAGTTGCCATCCACTACTACATCCACTTCCCCCCAGCTTTTCCTGTTTGTGAGCAGCAGGTCAAGAAGAGCATGGTTCCTAGTTGGCCTCCAGCACTCACACCAGGAAGTTGTCCCCAGCACTCTCCAAAAGCTTCCTGGATTTCCTATCTCCAATTTCATACTGGATCTCTCAGCAATCATACAGCTCTTTCACATAAAATGCAACTCCTCCTCCTTTTCTCCCCTGCCTGTCCTTCCTGAACAGTTTATACCCATCCATGACAGTTCTCCAGTCATGCAAGCTATGCCACCAAGTTTCTGTCACAGTTGCTTGACTGTGCAAGGACTTCCGGTTCTTTCTGCTCATTTCCCAGGCTCACTATATTCATATACAAACACCTGAGGTAACCAGCTGATTGCTGTTTCTCAGGAAGAATGAGAAGACCTCCCCTGTTGCCCCCTCCTGCTTGTGCTTTCTCCAAGTCACCTACTTTCCCACTTTCCTCTGTTTCTTATGGCTAGGGACAGACATTACGCATAAACTGGTTTAAGTGATCAGAAACTGGTTTAAACCTGTAACAGAACAGATGTTCAGTGCACATAAACCAGTTTGAAAATGGCTAAAACCAGTTTGAGATAAACCTGCTTGAATGTAGTATCAGACTTAAGTGATTTGGGTCAAACCGGTTTGTGCAATGTCTGTCCCAGACCCCTTGCTGGTTTAAGTTAAACCATACTCCCTCAGCATCCCGGCATGCTCTCTGGGCTGGGCAGGGCTCTCCACCACAGCAGGGCTGGCTCCTCCCCTCTGCTTTTTGGCAGCATCTCTGGCAGTCTCTGCAGGCATCTGCCTGGCTTCGGCTCTCTCCCCTCCTCTCCCACTCTCTGCTAAGCAGGCATTCCCCAGTCCCTCACAGACACCTCTCAGCATTAGCTAGTAGACCACATGCTGGCTACCTCCAGAGAAAGGCAGAATCAACAGATAGCTAGTAATGTCCCTTTTTTTTTTGTAATGGGCTGATAAACACTGAGCTAGCAGTGATAAACATTCCCGTCTGGTCTGGATGTGGGGAGGAACCCCTCCCTAATCATAGCTACCAGGGTCTGGCCATGCCCCCCCTCAGCTCAGCTCTGTGCAAGGGAACGGAGGGCTGCTCTAGCTCCCTCCAGCTTCTAGCCTGAGCCACTGCAGGCATGTACCTGCATTTCTGGAATGTCTGTCTGGTTACAAAACTGATTTAGCCCAGCCAGGTTAGACTAACCTGCAAAGTTTGAATAAATTCAGGCTCAGGCTTTTTGAATGTTTGTCCTAACCTATGAACACAAGTGTACTCACATTATCAGCAGTCATTGCAGAGGAATGTTCAAGTTCCAAGAGGCAAAAAAGTATGATGAGAGAATGTGGCACTGAATTCTGAATTGTGATGCACGGACACAAATACACACCAGTTCAGAGATGCACAAATATTCTTCTACAAAAAGAAAACAGCTCCTTAACAGATGGTTCACACTTAAGTGGCTAATTGGCAAAATGGACATTGACCTTGGTAGCACTGCAAAGATAATATTTTTTTTAAAGAATGAACTATCCCTGGAGCAGTTTTTCCACCATGTAAGATATGAGCATCCTTTTCTTTAACAGTGATCATATAAGTCTACTTTATTTTTTTTTAATGACACACATTTATGGCTAATACAAATTAAAGTTTCATTTTACATGTACCTTAAAAGTTCCTCTCTTGAATGAAGTACAGCAGATAGAGTACTGTTGTAAGTCCAGATAGCTTTACAGACCTGTTTTTGTAAGCTCTCTTTTGGATGTCCCTGTGCTGTAGATCAGATGACTGAGTTCATGGGCTTTCTGATATGACTTTCTTTTTTTGCAAATTCAAATGGAAAATGTATGATAACTCCCTCGTCTTGTCACTGAAATACAGTAGTGAGTGAAGCATGAAAGGAACAACATTCAGGTTTTATTTGTTTGTTTGTTTATTTTTTATTTCAGGAGCCAGAATGGCTCACCAGGTGAGAAAGTGGATACTTTCTCACTATAGTCTGCCAGTTCAATTTCAACTCTTCTTACTATTGACCAAACGTTGTACCGTCTGGTGGCTTGTCTGTAAACAGTTTGTTGTTCTTATCCCAGAGTCTCTCCATAATTCAAAAGTGACCACAACAACTGGCAGTGTTTACAGCAGCATAAGAAAGATTTAAGATGGCATGCAAAATAGATTTTAGAACAACAATAATAAACCTGATGGAGGACATGGTAATACTGGACTTACAGACCAGTGAGTACCAGGTAAATCATTTGATCTTACAATTAAAAATAGAATTGTGAAAAACACAGATAATTTTTATAAACCATCATGACTTCTGCAGAAGAAAAAATGTACCTTTGAAAAAGATTTAAGTGTTTGACTTTGCAAACAAAAATTCTGCATGGAGATGAATGAATGAATATGATGTGTTTGGATTTCCAAGTAACTTTTGACAATATCCTTGAGAGGGTTGAGAGGTGTACTGAGTTCAGTTCAGGGCCTAGGGTCCAGCTGGACCCAACTGGATGATCAGGACAAGTGCTTGCTACCTTTAGGAAGCCCAGATCAGTGCCCTCAGCTTAGCTGGTCCTGGTTGGCCAATCAGGGCAACCAATTCCCTGAGGCAACAGGCTTCACTCACTGCAAGCTTTGAAAGCTAGATCCAGCTGTTCGGGCAAGCAATCTGGTATTTGCCCCACACCTCTCTGTGCTTCCCTGATTCACCCCCAAAACTCTGGCTCTGATTCCTGGCTCATCCTGACTTCGACACCGAATTCTGGTTCACGCTGACTTTGGTTCTGAGTTCTGGCTCCCTGTGAACTTGGTCTCTGGACTTTGTGTGCATATCAGTTGACCTTCCCTGACTGTCCATGCCCCAGTCCCTAATAAAAGGTAGGCATCTTCGGTAAATTAGAAATTGAGTAAAAGACAAAGTAATAGGTAACTTTAGCAAAAGGATAACAGTGAGACATCTTGTGGCCTTTATTAGGCCGTATGTTGTAAATTTACCATTATTCATATTAAGAAAAAATTGCTCAGTTTCTTTTTAAAGTAGTGTCAGCATCAATATGAGACCACTGTGAATCTATTGAGCATGATGCTGAGGCAGTTTGTCCATATTATACTATGGAAACAGTTTCTTAGTATCCACCATGCACTGAGAGAGCTGTATCTTTGCTGGCAAGGTACAAAGTAGGCCATCCACACTATGCATTTGATGGTTTCTTCTAGTCAAAAGAAGGGAATTCCTTTTTCCTATATTAGCAGTTTTCTCTTGGTTACTGTTGATCATACCCTGTGCAGATGCTGGCAGGCAACTGTGCATACTGGAGCTTCTTTAGGATGAACAGCTTGTAACAGAGATGTCCATCTGACTACATAGACAAATTGTTGAGGAAATGAAAGTATGTGTGAAACAGTGATGACTAAACCCATATTTGACTAGAATGTTGAGTTTGTTTAGTTTAAATTCCTTTCGCATTAGGTGTGAAATGCAAAATAGAACATCCATATTGGGAATAAAATGTTATGTCATGGACTGAATATTTTGTCTGTGTTTGCCAAAAGAGATTCTGCTAAGCACTGTGTATTGTTTAGGCACGTTTCTTGCCAATTGGCAAAAACTCTATTTGACGTCAGTGGGAGCAGCCTTGTCCCATATGTGAGAGTGTGTGAATACAAGGCATAATTAATACTAACAGACCAAATAGATGTCCAAAAAAAGAGGCACTCAGAATAATATAGAAGAAACAAAAACTGTCTGAAGGTCACCTTACATGCAACTAGTTTGCATCTAAATGTAATTAAGATAAGCATATACGCTGGGTATCTTAGTGTTCAAGTTAATAGGACTTCTAATCTTGCTGTATTTTTATCCTCATTTTAAAAAGTCACCTGGGTTTTATTTAAAATAAATCTGATATGAGTCTTCCATGTAGTTAAATAATTTAGTGCTTTTTCTGTTGTTTGTTATACAAAGAAAAATGCATTTTCGGCCCCAGTGCTGCAAAGCGCTGCTTGTCTTCCATTTTTCTTGAAGGGACCTCAGTATCAATGTAAAGATATTCAGTGTTTTACAGGGTTGAGTCATTGTTACTACTGCTTTAAAATGTATTTTTGAGGATATTGGAAAAATGCTTCTCAAGGTTTTCTGAAAGGAGATTTCTAGAAATGTATTGTTTAGCGCACACATTGCTCCGTACAGCTTTAATCTCTATGCTGAACATAATTTCTAAGGTTCAAATCATCTTAAGGCCTTCCTTTGTAAACTATAGAGTGTCCTCAGCTCCATTTGCCTTCAGTTCTCTACAACTGAAGGTGTTCAGTTCTTGCTTGCTCAGTGTTCTCACTAGCAATATTTTGAAAACCGCAATTAAGGGAAATTTCAAAATGGAGCTCAACAAAATAGAGCACTATTCCTTCTTGGTGGGTTTGGGGTGGGGAGATGGTATTATAGGGAATTTTAATGCCTATACAAAGAAAGGCACTTGCATTTTTAGGTGGAATTTCTGAGTGAAACTAAATTAAGTTTAATGGCTTATAACATTGCATGAATTTGTCAAAACTGATCAGCTGGATTGCTACACAATGAATACTGAAAATGTTCTGGTTTTTAGGCTTATAATAGCCTACAGGCACTCAAAAATCAAAATGTTATTCAATGATTTCAGAATGTTAATGAAATTATTATTAATAGCACATATATTAATCTTAATGATATATGTAAATATGGGCAAAAGTGAAGCTATGTTGACACCAAAAAGATTATTCTCCTGCTGAAAGGAAATGTTGGGTTAATCTTCAGTGATCAAGCATAAAACACTGTTTGTTATAAATGCCTCAAAAATGAGAACTTTCCTGATGGAAATTTTAAAATGGGATATTGGCACAGAAACCCAAGAACTGCTTTTTGCTAGTGCAAGATTTTATAATAATAATAATAATGTATTTGTTTTAAATTAGCAAGTAGTAGATAGCCAGCAACTATTACCTTAGAATAAAAGGAAACGAGCAAAGGTTATGCTTGGTTTTTGTGATTTTATATATTATTATTTAATACTTGTAAGTGTGGTAGCTTTTGAACATATTTTATTTCCCACTGTGCGTTTACTTGGATAGTAGCTGGATTTAACTCTGTGTGTGTGTGTGTGTGTGTGTGTGTGTGTGTTCCTTTAATGCTTACCACTACTGTTTGTATTTAAAACAAAACTCAAGCCCTGTAAAATACAGGTTGCAATTATTTTTAATCCTAAGTGTGGCTGCTAATCAATTTTCTTACATTGTTTTCACGGTTGTTTTTTCACTAGCAGGATATTTCCTGGTAAGGCAGTGGATTTGTATCTAGAGAGTATAGGAATTTGTTATTCTGTAGTTGTAATCATAAACAGTACATTAGGTTTTTTATAGTAGCTTCTACCATTTAAAAAGCTTCATTTTGCTGTTATGATATTATCTTTACATTGCAATGAGAGAGCAAGAGAACATTATTATATATGAGAATTTCATGGCATTTTACCTGTTGAAGGCCCTGTAGAGTCAAAAGTGTAGTGCAGTGACTTCTTGACTAAGTGACAGAAAGTAGCAGCCTTAGTGTCACTGTGTATTATCACCTCATGCTAGCTAGAAGCACTCCCTGAAGCCGATCTAGGTTGCATAGTCCTAGATGAGGTCTTCATGGGTGCTGACCATAAAAAGTTCATCAAAGTAATGAGGCGAGGAGAGAGCTTGGCGCTCATGGGCAGAGCTCAGCACCAAGGAGTGTGAACCGGCTCCAGCTGTGACAATAAAACAGCAGGTGGCTGCTGTCATTAGGGGTGGCAGATGAGGCAGGGGACTAACATTCAGCCCGCAAAACTCTCATTTGTTAGCCATCGCCACTGTACCATGCAAAATAGCTTCCATCTCAGTCAATTTTACTTTGCAAAATATTACACAGTCGCCATAAGAAAATTAGAGCCTTGGGTTTACAGGTTCCTTTGATCTTATTATCACAGAACTCTGCACTGTCAGGTTATGAGGAGAATTGGGCTTTTTTTTCCTTCTCCTGAATAGTTTCAGGATTTTTACAATGATTTTATAATATGGCATTTTCATTCAGACTTGTATTTATTGCTTAATATTTTGGACAATTTTCTTTGCAACTATTTATACAATCAACTTCTTCCCTTCAACCATTCGACTATTTATTGTACATAAACATCACCTACTAGCCTGTGCTGTAAAAAATTGCATGGTCACCATGCTGTTTTCTGACACTAGTTCCATCATGGGAAGAGTGAATAAAATATCTAGGCATTTGATAACATCAGTCATGGGTTCTGATGTCTTTGACATCAAGCACGAAGTTGATATTGACAATTCAAGTTTATATTTGTTTTATTTGTTTCTGACAATGACAAAAAGTTGTTATGCATGGAATCTTTGTAGGGAATAGGTTAACCTGCTTCAAATTCGAGACCCGCCTAGATTGAATACCATCTGAACGTGAGACAGCTCAACCTTTCACAGGTTTCATTATGTGTTGTTCCACTGTGTGTGTTTTGCAGATGAGATCTTAGCATAGAGATCCTTTTTGTTCACCATGGCGGCTTTCTTCCCAGTTACATCAAAGATAGAGGCCATCATAACGGTTACAATATTGCTCTATATGGTTTGCTATCGTTTGTTTTGTTAATTCTTTTTTTTTTTTTTTGCTTGTTGATCAAAAAGTAGAAGTTTGAAAAAAGTTAGCATTGCTATCCAAGATAAGAATTTCGTTTTAAAAGAGCAGCTTCTATATAACTTAAGAGACAGCTGAAAAACTGCCTTAAAGGAGGGAAGAAAAATGATGAGAAGCTGAGGAACAATCTGCATCTGTTGTCAGCTGCTAAAGTATCAGAATGAGGAGGAAATATAGATAGCATTCTTCAAATTGTTATCAGTTTATACCTTTGAAAATGTCATTTTCCCTGCTTTAGCTTGCTTAAGCTGAAAAAGCCAGATTCTAGTCTACCTCTTGGGAGTAAGTAGACTTAGGTACCTAAGTGCAGTTCTGTTCCTCCATGCTCAAGTCTCTGAAAAACAGCTAATGCAAAGGTGGGTAGGTTCTCCTTGCTGGTTTTGTCTCAGTCAAAATGGTAAGATGATAGTATATTACAAAAGTAGATGCATTAATGGACTTGAACAGGGTGGAATAGAATATCACTAAAGTACTTAACTCCATCTAGGTGCCTGATTGGTAGAATAGCATCTGGCTCATAATATATTCTTTAAAATTTCTGGTAGAAACTTAAAGTAAGTGTGTGTGTGTGTGTGTGTGTGTGTGTGTGTGTGTGTGTGTGTGTGTGTGTGTGAATGGGAGTGGAAATGGCTGTTGATTAAGACAGATCATTCTACAGAACAAGTGCTTGGCTGTGAATAGTCATCTCCAAACAGGTCTACCGCTTGGCTTAAGAGCCATATCTTTACATTGTGCCATGTAAAGGTATGGTGTACCAACAGGTGCATCGTGCTGGCTTCTAAAGATACCAAACTAAAGTTGTGGTGCATGGCAGGTGAACATTTGAGAGAGCATGGGGATTACAGAATATAGGTTAATTCAGATATAGTTGCAGATGCTGTTGTCTTTAAAGATGGCTATGAAAGATCATTTTGATGAAGACCAAATTATGTTGCAATACCAACCCTGATGGAAAAGCTCTATGTGTGGTAGCATAGATCCAAACCTCACTGTTTGTTGTGTTTCCCTTCATCCGTGTTTCATAATATGTTGGATTTCCAAAATTGTGGGACACCCATGATCCCTTTTTTAGTGTCCCTGGTTAGTGTTCTGTATTATGAAACCTTTTTTTTGGTGATGTTGGAAGCAGACCAAGCATTCTAGCATGAATGCCCGATTAAAAGCAAATTCATGATCAAATCCTGATTAAAAGCTAACAAATCTGGGTTTGAAAAATAGTTCTATTTTTTGAAGACAAAGTTACTGAGAGTCAGAATAGTATCACAAGTAAGGCAAAAAGGAAGAAAACACTAATTATATGTTTTAGGTACATCCCAGAGAATCATGCGCCTGTGCAGTTTTGCGCATAAAAGACGTGACTGCACATAATTACATAATTTTGCATCTTTAAACCCTGGTGGGCTCTGTTGCCACCACCTCTGTGGGGCTCCTGGTATTCCACTTAGAAGCCCCATGTGGAGACACTAAGTGTGGTAGTGTGTGACTGGACAGCTGGTAAGTGGGGAGGGGAGCTCCTGCTTACAGGAGGTGGTGGTGAGGGGTGGAGATGTGCTGGGTAGGTATGGGCCGTGTGCCATTGGACTGGGCTGGCCAGCACTGTGCCTCCACGTGGGGTTTCCAGCACTCCAGCAGAAAGCCACATGTGGAGGCATGGAACCAGCCCAGCCTGATGGCATGTGACTCTGTGCCTATATGTGCAGGTTCCTGCTGGAGTACTGGAAGGCTCACATGGAGGCACAGAGCTGGCCCAGCCCGATGGTGTGTGGCTCTCACTTTCAGTGCCCTGAGCCCCACATACTGGCATGGAGCCAGTACAGTCTGATCTGAAGACATGTGCCATTGGGCTCAGCTGGACCTGCCCTTTGTCACCACATACAGCCCCTGGGACTCATCTGGAGCTGTGCTCCAGCAGGGGTCTGCTTGCTACAGTGATGAGCACACTGAGGGCCCTCCGCCTGCTGCTGCTGAGTCGCTGGTGGCAGGGGCTGTGCACCATATGTGCAGGGTTGGTGGGATGTGTGGCAGGGGGCCCACACCCACCTGCAAACCCCACACACACCCCCACAAGCCCCATATACTCCTGTACCCACGCCCCCCACAAACCTCACATGCCCCACACCTGCCCACAGACTGCACAAACTCCTATACCTGCCACAAGCCTTCCCAATCCTCTCACAAACCCCATACACATTCACGCTCCCAGCCCCTCTCTCTCACACCCCCACACACCCTCCACACTCATCCCCAACCATACAAAGTTCCTACATACATTTCTAAATAAGTGTTATATTTAGTGTTATATTTAGTTTAATTTGAAAAAAATGTACAAGTAATTATTTTTGCATAATGAATTTTTCTGATTGATTTTTTTTCTGCACATAATTTTGAATTTTTCTGTGCATAATTCCCTGGTGTGTATTTAGTTGAAAACCTTAATGATGTTAATTGTGTAACTCTGATTTATTACAAAAGGACCAAGACTACATTCAAAGTGTTTCACTAATACTGTTCTCTTACAGTAATGGTGCTCTGTATCTTGGTGAGCGAAGGAGTGAGGTGTGTAAATTAATTCCATCATATCAGTAACATGTACTGTAGTTGGACAATTCTTTTTGTTTGTATGGCTACATAAACACAGGAGAGTTGTCTTCTACAGAATCATAGAAAAGTAGGGCTGGAAGGGACATCCAGAGGTCATCTAGTTCAGTCTGCTTCCTGAGGCATCTGTATTCAAAGTATCCTATACAAATCAGTTATCTAGTCTACTAGCAAAACCACATAGTCAACATTGATGCAACAACAAGGCATAACGAGGGAGCTACCTAAGTTGCAGAAAGACAGCAGGTTTTTTGTGACCCAATTGCAGCTCCCAGAGCAGATTTTTGGGAATTTTGTGGTGGATCTGCCCCTCAACGTTGATTGGCAGAGTGGTCCCAGTGGCCCTGCCTTTCACTGTTGATTGGCAGAGATTGCCTTTATTTAACTTATGCCCCCACCCCCACCCCTTTTTTGGTTGATTTTTGTAGGAAATCGTGGTCAGTGCTAGATTTCCTGGTGATCACTGACTACATTCTCTTTTGCAGTTTCCACAAAATTCATGAAGCTGTGATTTAGGTAGGTCCCTAGGCACAACACCTAACCTGCCACCTGACTCTGAGGGGAGGGGTAAGACTCCAGGAAACTCCATGTTTCCATCCCAGCAGGAGCATTGGCATAGCCCAGCCAAAATCCCCAACTTTAGTTGCAGCCAACAGCTAGTGCTTCTGAAGAAGGTGAACAAAAAAAAAACCTAAACAAAACCCTAATACGTGTACCCACAGAAGAGAAAAAATAATTTCTTCCCAGCCCCATGTGGCAGCTAGCAACACCCGGAAGCATGGGGAAATCCAGAGTAGAAGATAGGTACAGCTATGCCTAGATCATCTCTGACCAGTGCTTATCTAACCTCTTCTTGAGCACCCCCAATGATGGAGATTCCACAACTTTCCTAGGCAGGGAATGCAACAAAGGCTGTAGATAGGTATTACGTCTGTGCCAGGAGAAAGGCCTCAAAAAGATCGTACAGCTGTTTAAGGTGTTTTTTGCAGAAGAGAACTGACTTCTTGAAAAAAAAATGAGAGCACTTCCAACAAGGAAGATCTGTCTTTTCCTGTGTCATCCTCCAGCTCTACTTGGCTTTGAGACCACACCTGAAGTATTGCATCCAATTCTGGGTGCTGCACTTTAGGAAAGATGTGGAGAAGCTTAAGAGAGTCCAAAGGAGGGCCATGCACATGATTAGAGGTCTAGAGAGCAGGTCATATGAGGGGAGGCTGGAAGACATGGGACTCTTAAGCCTGGAGAAGAGAAGACTTACAGGGGACTTGGTGGCAGCCTATAAGTATATTATAGGTGTACATCAGGGCCTGGGGGAAGGCCCCCAGGGGAAGACAAGAAACCTAGGGGAAGACAAGAAATGATAGGCACAAACTGATTGAAGATTGCTTCAGATTGGATGTAAGGAAAAACTTCTTTACAGTTCAAATGCTGAGGGTCTGGATCAGACTTCCTCCAGAGGTGGTAGTCACCCACCCTGGCAATTTTCAAAAAGCGTCTTGACACCCACCTTGCTGGGGTCATCTGACCCCAGCAGTCTTTCTTGCCCAACTGCAGGGGGACTGGACCCGATGATCTTTTAAGGTCCCTTCCAGCCCCTAGCATCTATAAATCTATTAATCTTGAATGTCTGTACACTTTTCTTGATAGTGGGATGTCCCCAGTATCCCACAGTTCTCTGCTCTTCCTCCTTCCCTACAAGTTAGCCCACCAAGGGCAAGCTTTTAGGGAGCCCTGTGTGGACTCTGCTGCCATTGAACACAGAAAACCCTGGGTCTGTGTAATGGGTGGAGGCACATTCTGTGGCTCCTTGGGCCAAGCTGTGTGGGAATGCTCTATCCTGCTAATCAGCTGACTAGTCGGATGAGACCAGGGCACAGCCTCCCACAGCTATACCCATCCTGTGACTCTAGAACAGTTCCAGTGATTGGGGAGTCTGCCTCCTTCCCATATGCATGGTGCAGTGGGTGGGGGAGATTCTTCTACAGTTGGACCCTTCCCAGACCTGAATGGGTCCAGCTGCCCGCCTCCTGCTCTGTCCATCTTAGTCTCCCTAGACTTGTGCCCAGTGTGTGAGTGTGAGTGTGTGTGTGTGTGTGTGTGTGTGTGTGTGTTTTGGGATGGGGGGAGAGGAGGCAGGGGGAGGATTCTTTTGTGGCTAGAGCTGTCGTGCAACCACAGGACAGTTTTAGCTGTGGATCCATCTCCTTGCCACCTGATACGCAGCTCCTGGTGACTCCAAATTCTGACTGGGACCAGTTCAGCTGTGCTGCCTCTTGCTTTGTGCACAGCACAGAGATGACCCATACCTGTGCACACAGGGGCATTCCCCTGCAGTGGACACATCCTGTTCTGGGATGGGTCCAGCTGCACTGCCTCTGCATTCTACCCCATGTATAGATGGGATGGCTCTGGCCTGTGCCAGGAGCAGGATGTAGTCAACACAGCTGCATCCAGCTGATGCCCACAATAAAGCTTTTGGGTCATAATGTCTTGCTACTCTGCTGACTTTTGGTTGACATCTTTTTTGCCCTCTACTTGTTGCCAGCGATGGCAGCCAAATGACAGGTGCATGAGGTTACAGAAGTATTAGTTGTATGTTTTTGCATGTTGTGAGACTGAGAAGACCAAAGAGCTTCTGGGTTATAAGCTGACCCGTGCAAATCTCACTCATACTCTTACTTAGAATAATTTACAAAGAAACATTCTCAGATATTGTGTAGGAGTTTGAATGTTGATGATGATCTGTTTTCAGTGCATCCTGTACACATTAAGCCTAAGGTAGCACAGCTTATGAAAAAGTGGTCTGTGTTGTGGTGGACCGGTAGGCTGATAGCATGATAGCATTCATATAGAAAGCTATGTGTGTGTGTGTGTGTGTGCGTGTGCGTGTGTGAAGTATTTTGTGCAGCTGTTAGATTACTAAACACCTGTTAGAGGTGACAGTATGCAGATGTTTGACAGCCAATGAAAATTAATAGAATATGTGATTCTTTTTAGCTTATAAGTGATTCGGTAAGGTTTGTTTGGAAATGTAATTACATAGCTGTGCTATCTACCATTATCACTTAACATTCATTACCTCTTCTGAATATTGAAATAAACATATCTTGTAATAGTACTAATTTTGTCAAGGTGTTTTTTTGACAGAGTGAACACCTTCTGACTAAAGTTTTGTCACTATTCAGTTCTTAATATACTTGTTAGAAAAAAGCAAAATAAGTGGGGAGAGATGGCTGTTTACTTAAAATAAGCAGTTTAATAATATAGTGTAAATAGGTTCATGTTTCTAGTCAAATAATTAGATGGATCCATCCCCTAATGGGGATCAAATCACCTTACGAAGATATTTTTAAAACAAAAAATAAAATAAAATAGTATATTTTCATTTTGTTATTGAAGGAATACCCACTGAGATCAGCATCTTGTTGAAGTAGATTGCTGTTTTTAGTAATGATGCATGAATACATTCAGTATCATTTCTAAACATAGCTGTTTGTGAAGAATTAAAAGGCACACGTTCCCTAAAATGAATTGTATTGTATTTGTTTTTGCCTGACCTTTTTCACAGGTCATTAATTTTTAGCTAGCCTGTTCATCACTGATATTTTCCTGTGTATAATACCAGAATCTTCCTGATCCCAGTGATATTCTGAGGGCACATCTTCTTCCCCTTGAAATTCTGTATCATTCATTTGAAAAGCTATAGCTACTGTAAAATATCTAAATTATTTAATCTGGCTAATATGTTGTGGTAGCATGGCTAATGCTTTGGGCCTTGTTCTTTTATTTCTGTGTAAGTACATCTCAAAGTTTACTATGGGTGTCTTATGTGACTGTGTTTCTTATTCATGGTATGTTGCTTTGCCATTGACCATCTTTTTTTTCCCCACATACTAGGGTTTTATTGTACTGCCTGTTCTGTGTACTGTGACCTTTGGGGTAGTGCTTCACACGTGTAGGCATCTTAGTCCCATTTTCAAAAATAACTTGGTACACACAGAAGTAGCTGGATATTTACTTACATTATGGTACAATTTGGGGGATATGAAGTAGCTTTGACTTCAGTTGCATGTTATGATGCATTTTCTAATGGACAAACAAGAATGGTGCAATTGTCAAGGTTAAAAAAATATTGAGTTTGTCTATAGTGCTATTGCAGTGGGACCCAGCAAGGATAGAACTGAGCATGTCCCATGCAGGCACCCTCCAGACCAGGGGTGGGCAATTATTTCGGGAGGAGGGACGCTTACTGAGTTTTGGCAAGCCATGGAGGGCTGCATGACAGGCATCCAAGGGCAGATAAATATTTATGTTCTAAATTTTTTAGAGGCCCCATGGGCCTGACGGGTGGCATTCGGCCCACAGGCCACATTTTGCCCACCCCTGCTCCAGACCCATAAGTTTGCTAGACTCAGAAGCTGGGGACAAGCTCAGGTCTTGGAGCATTACTGCAAGCCTGGGTGGGCAAGGTGTGAATGGAACATGCTCAGCCTTTCTCTTGCTGAAACGTGCCTCTGCAGTGGTATAGACACAAGCTCATTGTGAGCATCTGCTCATGTTTTTTTTCCTCTTCCTCTGGGTTGTACTTCTGAAGTTTTTTCCTGACGATTTTAGAAGGATAGGCATCTCTGAATATGAAATGAAACAGGATAGGCATATTTCTGTCCTGAACAGCTAAAGCGTTTATAGAGAGAGGTAGTTAGCCATGTTTATCTGAAGTTTACCCTGTTTTCTGTACTATTTATTTTCACGTATGACAGGATAGGAAAGGAAGCAACAGCTTGTGATGGAAAGATCTCTTCAGCCCACTTGATGTTCAGTTGTTGAAATGAGTTTGTTACCAATTTTCTCTCTCGCTCTCTCTGCCCAAGACTTTTATGCCAGAAGATGTAGAAAGAGACCATTCTGCCTATCACTACCACTTCATGGGTACTGTGACTGTAATAATTTATAATTTACATCTTGCACTACATGGATTGATGACAGAAAGACAGCAATGGAAACATGTTGAGAGACAATTCTCGTTCTGCTTGATGATAGATGCAGGAATATTCAGGAACAACAGAGCTGATTGATTGATAGTGTGCACCTCATCCATAATGATCTGTCTGATATAGACAGTAAATTATTCTCTAGATTGATGCAGGTCATTGAACAACACATTGACAATCCTGTTGTCCATCATCCTGTTCAGAAGGAGTCAAGAACAATAATGGATATGGTACTGAGGTCTACTTAGGGCAAGAGAGGCATAGAGAAGTATTTCTATAATATCGGTGCATTTAAAAAAAATGTCTTTATCTCACCATTTCATTCAATAACCTCAGGTTAATTAGTAGAATTTTACAAAGAAAACACTAAAAATAGGACGAGTTTCCTGGAAAATAGGATGGTTGCTTCAACTGATGATTTTGTATTCATTTACATTTTATCTCCTAAAATTCTAGATTTTAGACTTAGTTCAACAATAAAACATCTTATAGGAGTAACAGTTCAATGACTGAGTTGCATTAGGAGTACACACTCTTAGGTAAGATCCAACTTCATTTTCTGGTCAGTGTTCTAGTCTCAATATTAAAGACTGAAGGGAGAAGAGAGGTGAACTGCAGATGAAAGGGAATGTTTGTCATAGGAACAAATAACTTCTCTTTTATTCTGCTTTATCCCTCTAGGTTTCTCATCGTCTTATTAGATCTCACCCTCATGTTTCCTTCCTACATATCTAATTATTTCCAAAACTTTCATTTGTTTATCAGTAATTCAGTTTTGTTGGCTTTCCTTAGAAGTATTGGAACCAAACAGCTGGTACACTAATCTTGCTGTTGTCTACCACCTTTCCTATTACTTTAACATATCTATAGCAATTCCTTTCCTATTGCTGGAAGGTACTACGCCTTCAATCTACTAACTTCCAGTGCCTGTTTGTCTGTTTGTCTTTGGGCATTTATACAGTTGTTTTGGGGGCGGGGCGGGGCGCTTTAAACAGAGCGGCTCCAAAAGTTGTTCTAATTAAAGTGCCTGGAGTGTCACGTATCAGCATCCCCTTGCTGAAAAATGGTGGTGGATGTACTTTAACTAAACCTCGTTGAACAAGCTTTAAAACACCCCTACTGCCACTTTCAGCACAGGGACGCTAATACACATGACACTGGAATCTGTTGGAGCATGGTAATCACCACACTCCAGCAGACTCAATCGAGTCTGCTCCAACACAGCATGTCAGAGCAGCCTCCAATTACAGCATGTCAGAGCAGCCTCGCTGCAGGTGCCCTTTCTGTTTAAACCATGGATCCCTAGAAACTTGTGTATCAGAATATACTCAAACATACCATTGCCTGTTACAGATTACATTTCCTTAACAAAAAAAGGAGTCATTCCCTTCAACATGGAAACAGTGAGAACAGATTAAGCTGCCACATTGCTCTCAATAGATGGCATACTGCAGAATTGTCCAAGACTTGCCATCCTACTGGAATTTACTGCATTTACTCAAGTCCAATATGACCCTGAATTTAAGACTACCCCCCCCCCCCATTAGATTCTGTTCATGGACATTTGTTATAATTTTCCATGTATAGAATTAATGTTTAGAGGACCATTTAAAAATTTGTTCCCTCCCCTGCTGCTGTAGTAGAGAAGGCAGTGGTTCTGGGGAAGGCAATAGGGAGGAAGGTGGTAGGGGCAGATGGAGAGGGGCAGCAGGTAGGCAGGCAGTGGCGGGGGGCAAGCCTTTGCCCTCTGTTGCCTTCCTGCCCCCCCAACTTGCCCTCCTGCTACCTCCCCTCCATGGGCCTGCTGCCCCACAGCCTCCTTTCCCTCCCCATCCTGCCACTTACCCGCCAGCACTAGCAGACTACGAGCACCAGCCTGGGGCACAGAGCATGGCCCCAGCCCAGCCAAATTTTGGTGGTGTGATAGCTCCTGGCGGGCAGCAGGCAAGGGCATAGAAGCTGTGGGTGAGATGGGGAAAGGAGGGCTGGGGGTCCCAAGGCTGCTTAGGGGAGAGGTAGACTTTCTTTTTATTTGAACATAACCATAGCCATGGAGGTTATAAGATCCATCTAGTTTTTCTGCCTAAGTCAGCAGAAGAGCCCTGCTTTTCTACCTAGGGTTCTAGAACTTGGCATCCAGTCACAGAAGGCATGAAACCTTTCAGATCATGGGATATTTTCCACACCAGACTTAGCCCTGCCAGATATTTACTTGAGCCTGACATTCTGTCATGAAGGGCATGAAGCCTTTCAGATTTCTGAATATCTTCCACACCAGTCTCATCCCTGCCAGATATTTACTTCTAAATTAAGTCCCTTGTGAACAGTCATGCAAGAGAGTTATCAGCACCCCAGCTTGGACCTTTCAGATCAGCAAACAGCCATGAATGATGGATTTAAAGAATTTCCAAGGAATTTAGACTAGTGCTGCCTGGAAAAAGAGACCTTATTTGTATAAAAACTTTGCCTCTCAGTCAGTCTTTCAATTTTTAGTACCTTTGTGTGTCTTAAATTGGACAGCTGAGTAGAACCTCCTGCCATAGAAACAAAACATGAGAACTTAGCTTAAATAAATGAAGAGCCCACCAACTGGTTTTTAAGCTCCACACCTAAATCGGTAGCATCTTTCTTCTTTTAACATTAAACATGACATCAACATGTCTTGTGTAAAAATCCATTCATATTTGATTGTAACAAAAACCCTGAAGTATCTAAAATCATAAAAATTAAGTATATGACAGTACCTTTCATAATTTTTTAACAACATATAATACCTAGCAGTCAAATTACGTCATTGATATCACTTTTTTAAAATTTAAATTACTCCTTAAATAGAATAATGGATCACGACTCCTTTTCTGACAGTCTTTAATACTTTCTATTTATGTGTTAATTTTAATGATCCAAGCTTTAGTATATGAATGATCTTTGTCAGTCTTTAATTCACTTCACTTCTTTGTGACATATACCTCAAAAACTCAGGATTTATTTTTTGAATATGTAACATTTGTGTTGCTTGTAACAGACATTATCCATGCTAGGTCTGTAGTGTCATCATTTTAATGGTATACTGCATCTGAGAGAGATCATACACTATTGCACTAATGCCTCATTAAATTAATTTCCCCATAATGATTTTTTCTGTAGGGTCAGGCAACCCTACAGAATTTTTTGGCGAGGCCTGCAAAGCACTTTGGTCCTAGTCCCTCATAATGCAAAAAAGGCACAGGATTTCTTCTATGAGCAGTACAATGAATTCCTTGCTCTCGGTCTCTTGTTTCTCTTCAAAAACGTTTCAGTTTGGACAGCTAGCTGGGAGAACCTAGACCATTATGGTCAAATGTAAACATTAAAAACATGGGTACCATCCTTCCAAAAAATGAGGCTTTAAAATTTAAATTTGGAAGTTATCTTATTTGCTTCTGGGTTTTTTTTTAGACTATATCATATTTTCAATCTTCTCACAGCCATGGGGACTAGAAATGTAATTTAAAAAAATCTAAGATTTATGAATAATCTCCTGATCCAATGGTGGAGCTTGAAGAGACTTCATAGACATTAGGAGCTAGAAGATCGAGTCCAGCCCCCCTGCCATAGGCAGGAAGTCTGCTGGGGTCAAATTATTCCAGCAAGATAAACATCCAAATGCCCTTTGAATGAGTCCAGAGTAGTTGCTTGCATCATTTCTGGGGGGAGTCTATTCCAGACCCTGGATAATCAGACTATAAAGAAATTTTTCCTTATTTCCAGTCTAAATCAGCCTTCCAGGAGTTTGTGGCCATTAGATCTTGTTATCCCTTGGTGGGGCCTGGTGAACAACTGCTCTCTCAGGTCCTGATGTACCCCGCTTATATACTTATAGGCTGCCACCAAGTTGTCCCTAAGCTTTCTCTTCTCTGGGCTGAAGAGTCCCATGTCCCTCAGCCTCTCTTCGTAAGGCTTTCTCTCTTGGCCTTTAATCATATGGGTGGCTCTCCTCTGGCCTCTCTCAAGCTTATCCATATCCCTCCTGTAGTGAGGGGCTCAAAACTGGATGCAGTACTCGAGCTGCAGCCTCACTAAGGCCGAGTAGAGCGGGAGAGCGACATCCCTAGTTTTGCTTGAGATGTATTGGTGGATGCATGTCAGTGCTTGGTTTGCTTTGCTTTGCTGGCCATGGCATTGCATTGGTGGCTCATGTTCATCTTGTGGTCGATCAGGACCCCAAAGTCCCTTTCAGTCATGGTGCTAGCGAGCATAGCAGTGTTGAGTCTATAAGTATGATGTTGGTTTTTCCTACCAAGTTGGAGCACCCTGCCCTTCTCTACATTGAACCCACCAGGTTTTGGTCCGCCCACCTTGCAAGCATATCCAGGTTGGTCTGTATCCCCTGCCTGTCCTCCAGTGTGACTGCCTTCCCTCATAGTTTAGTGTTGTCTGCGAACTTTGCTAGTCTGCTTCTGACTCTCAAATCTAGATCATTAATAAAGATGTTGAAGAATGCTGGCCCAAGTACCGAGCCCTGAGGAACTCCACTGCTCACCTCACACCACGTTGATTTGCTCCCATCAAATGGTACTCTCTGGGTCTGGCCCTGGAGCCAGTTCCCCAGCCATTGGACTGTGAGGTGGTCGAGGCTGCAGTTCCCCAGCTTAACCATAAGGACATCATGGGAGTCAAAGGCTTTCTTGAAATCCAGATATATGACATCAACCTCATCTCCCTTGTCCAGGCAATGCATCACCTGGTCATAAAAGGAGACATGGCTGGTCAGGCAAGACCTTCCACCAGCAAAGCCATGTTGGCTGCTATTCAGAAGGTTACCTTCCATTAGCCTGTTGCTGATGGATCCCCTGATTTTCTCCAAGATCTTTCCAGGGATAGACATCAGACTGATTGTCCTATTATTCCATGGATCTTCCCACCTTTCTTTCTTGAAGATTGGGACTATGTTGACTCTTTTCCAGGCATCCAGTACCTCACCTGAGCACCACAAATTCTCACATATCTTTGCCATAGGGCATGCTCTGATGTCCACCAGCTCCTTCAAGACTCTTAGGTGCATTCCATCCAGGCCCTCAGACTTATGGATGTCTAGCCTCTTGAGGTGTTTTCTTACTTGATCTGTGTCAATTGTGGGCCTGTCTCCCACTTCCTGTCTGATAGTATGACCCTTTTGGGCAGGTGGAAAACTGACGCAAAGTACTCATTTGGAGATTGGCTTTTCCTTGGGCGTCAGACATCAGCTCTTCCATTTGATCTCGCAGGGGTCCAGCAATGCCTTTGATCTTTCTCTGGCTTCCCACATATCTGAAGAAGGACTTTTTTTATCCTTGATTCTGGTGGCTAGTCTGAGTTCGTTTTTTGCCTTGGCTTTTCTGGACCGCTCTTTACAGGTGCGGGCAACTGCTGAGTAGTCCTCCTTGGTGAAGATTCCTGCTTTCCATCTGGTGTAGGCTTCTCTTAAGTTTCAGGAGGTCCAAAAGTTCCCTGTTTAGCCAAGAAAACTTCCCTGCCTGCTGACTGCATTTCCTTTGGGACTGGATGGACTTCCCTTGCATTCAAGGATTGTGTTCTTAAGGAATAACCATTCCTCATGGACTCCCCTTTCTGGGGGGGCCATGGTCTGTTAATGCCTGACTGACCAGTCTCCTGAGTTTGTGGAAGTCAGCCTTTCCAAAGTTGAGGATTTCTGTTTTACTGAGGGATTTGTCTGCCCTGCGTTGGACAGAGAAAGTGATCAGTTCATGGTCATTGTCACCTAGCTTCCCCTCGATCGTCAGATTGCTCACCAGATCATCCCCTCAGAAATAGATGATGTCATGATACACTCAACATTGTAAACTTCAGTAACGTTGCACAGTGGGGTACCAATGGTAACCTGTCTCCTACTGTGCAACATTACAGTAGTCTAGGTGACACTGCCTCCTCTGCACCCCCATGTGAACTTGATCTAGGGTCTTCAACATGTAAACAGAGGAACACTCTATAAGGAGGTTAAAACTTATCTGTGGAAGAGGCAAAACTTTCTCATAGATAGATAGATTCATAGATATAGGGTTGGAAGGGACCTTGCAGATCTTCTAGTCCGACCCCCTGCCCTGGGCAGGAGAGAAAACTGGGCTCAAATGACCCCAGCTAAGTAATCATCTAGCCTCCTCTTAAAGACCCCCAGGGTAGGAGCCAGCACTACTTCCCTTGGAAGTTGGTTCCAGATCCTAGCTGCCCTGACTGTGAAGTAGTGCCTTCTGATGTCTAGTCTGAACCTACTCTCTAACAACTTATGGCCATTATTTCTTATTACTCCAGGAGGCGCTCGGGGGAACAAGGTCTCTCCCATTCCCCGCTGGTCCCCCCTTGTAAGTTTATAGATGGCCACCAGGTCCCCTCTCAGCCTTCTCTTGTGAAGGCTGGACAGGTTAAGGTCCCATAGCCTTTCCTCCATAGAGTCTGCCCTGCTGTCCCCGGATCATGTGAGTGGCCCTCCTTTGGACCCTCTCAATGCTGTCCACATCCCTCCTGAAGTGCAGCGCCCACAACTGGACACAGTACTCTAACTGCAGCCTGACCAGTGTCGCATAGAGGGGGAGGATCACCTCCTTGGCCCTGCTTGTGATGCATCTGGGGATGGATGCACAACAAGGTGCGGTTAGCCCTACTGACCGTATCCTTGCATTGGCAGCCCATGTTCATCTTGGAATCGATAATGACTCCAAGATCTCTTTCTGCCACTGTGCTTTCAAGAAGAGAGTTCACCAGCCTATAGGTATGCTGCTGTTTCTTACTGCCCAAGTGCAGCACCCTGCACTTGTCAGTACTGAATCCCATCCTATTCTCATTTGCCCACCCCTGTAACCTGTCCAGGTTTGTCTGTATCCTGTCCCTTCCTTCCAGCGTGCCCACCTCACCCCAAATCTTGGTGTCGTCTGTGAATTGAAACAGGGTGCTTTTCACCCCCTCATCCAAGTTGCTAATAAAGAAATTGAACGGTGCGGGCCCAAGAACCGAGTCCTGGGGGACTCCACTGCTCGCATCCCTTCAGGTTGAATATGACCCGTCTACCAGAGTGAGTCCAAAACTGAAGTGAACTCCCATAGGAAATCATGATCAGCACAAGCGTCACTGCCTTCTGCTTCAAATCCAAGGCCCACTAGCAACATGTTGATTTATTTAAAAAAATAACCATTCCAACCACCAGAAACAAAAATACCTTAAAATCTCCCCAAGCAAAATGCTCTATTAGCGTGTACTTTCTGCCCTGAGGAGAGAATGAGAGAACAGACTCTTGTCTGCTCTCTATCCTGACCTGGATCTCAAGTACTGGGAATGACAAAAGATATATTTGGTGTAAATTTGCGACACATCTGACTGTAGGCATCAACACCACAGTCACCTAATTTTTTGATGAGAATGGAGTGAGAGACAGTGTCAAAGGCCTTCCAAAAGTCCAGAAAGACTACGTCCAGCGCAACACCTACATCTAAGGCTTTTGTAACCTGGTCGTAGAAGGCCACCAGGTTGGTCTGACAGGACCTGCCTCTAATGAACCCATGTTGGTTGCGCCTAAGCATAGTCTCCCCTGCTGGTCCCTCGCAGATATGCAGCTGGATAATTTTCTCAAAGAGTTTTCCCAGGACCAAGGTAAGACTAATGGGCCTATAGTTTCCTGGGTCCTCCTTCCTCCCTTTTTTGAAAATGGAAACTACATTGGCCCTTTTCCAGTCCTCTGGCACCTTGCCAGAGAACCATGAGTGCTCGTAAAGCCATGCCTGGGGTCCCGCAATGAACTCTGATAATTTCTTCAGCATTCTGGGGTGGAGATCGTCAGGACCTGCTGATTTTAACATGTCTAGTCCCACCAGAAGACTAGGTCCTTGCTAACCCTGGGCCTGGCTGCACCTTCCCTGGGTCTGTGCAGGATCCCAGTGGGGGAGTGTAAAAGCAACAATCCTCTTTTAATGATGGATCTTTTAATGATAGACTTGAATGGATCCCATTGATGTCAGTCAGGATTACTGAAGATGATTTTTTAAAAGAACACAGCTAAGTTATGTTATTTATCCCATCTTCACTCATTCTCAAGACTAAATATTCAAAAACAATGGCTATTGGGGCAAATTGCTGGCAGGGTGAAAATAATATTTTGCTACAACCATAATGCTTGCTAATCCCTCATTTACAGGTGTTTGAGACAGCTTGTACCATGCACGCATGCACGCGCTTGCGAAATCCCCTCCAGTATTTGGTAAATAAAGGCAAACATACCTGCTTTTTTAAATGAGTTATGATCAAATTTAGCATCCAAGTTAAGAAGTTGAGGCTTTGCCTGAGTTCTAGAAAAATAATCCTTTTCCCAAAGTAAGTGCTGTCTATGTTTACCATATACTGTAATGTGTTTTGTGCCATATATTACATTTCTTATGAAAATGGCAACTTTCTCATGTAAGGCCTGATTCTGCAAAATGCTGACTACTTCCTGAAAGACTATCGGAGTACTCTTAGCTTCCACTAAGGTACTTCACTCTCTCAGGAAGTACTCAGTGTACTTCAGTATCAGCCCCTTAATTCATTACATTTACAAGTTACATGAACGTGGGTCCTGAACCTTTATACACTATGTTGCAGCAGATTTAATCTTTGTTGCACCATTTTCTTTATGCTGTGGAAAGGCAACAAAATGGTTACTCATACCTGAGGGTACTGCAGACATTCAGCTGTTAACATGAGATCAGTTATTATACAGTATTACATACAGTGCCTTTTCTTCTTCCTTGCCTGTTTGCTTCTCACATTCAGCAGTTTCCCTATTGTGTCCATTGTAGAAATATGTAAATGAATAACTTTGTTATCCGCAAGGCCGTTTAATGTACCCTGACTCTATGAAAAAAGTTTCCTAGGAAATTCTGAATAACTGATTGAGATTTTTGCATTCAGTATTCTTTGCCACTGAAATAATAAGCTGTGCCTCTGAAACTTTGCTTATTTTGTAGCTCTTCATATTTTGTTCTTAGATTATATTTTATTTCAGAAAAGGGGAGAATGGAGTATTATCATAGTATTATTCATTTAAAATGTATTAAGTACACTTACAGCAGCGTAGAAATGTCTCTGTTTTCTTCCCAAAAGCAACATCAGTAAATTTGGAATGCCTTGTACTATTATTAGAACATAGAATTTTGTCATTACAATTATTTTTCTTATGTACAGTGATTCTGATCATATTTTCACAGTAATGATGATAGGGTGATAGATTATTCAAGGTTCTAAAGATTGTGGGGCCACACTTATTAATCCCACTTGGAAAAAAAAAAGAGAATCGAAGGTATTTTAATGTCTTTTTATAAAAATAATGAAATCACTATCATTTTAAAAAGACAGAATTATATTCTTACACCCTGAAGGCTGCACAGAAGAGAGATTCTCTCTAATAATATGAAAGTGCCCAAAGTAGATCAGACATGGAGAAGATATATTAACATATTTGTAAAGGAAAAGTACTCTTTCTTGGCTTTTGTGGCTCATATATGCCATAATGCTACAGTTTTTTACAGTCGTTGCATTGTCCATTAGTGCAAACATGTCCAGATGAATTCAGCGTTTAATGTTAAAAATCTTATAACATGCCAGTTTGATTTGTAGCCCTTCATATCATAGAATGCTAATTAAAATCATATTTTTGCATATGTCATGCCTTTCATGTACATATGCAAATAGATTCTATTGCCTTTCAGCTATTAGTAATTAACTTTATGAAGGACAGCTGTAATACATAATTAACAAAAATGTTTGCAAGCCCTTTTCACACTGAAAGTTACAGCAGTAAAATTTTTGCTTATCAAGAGAACCATTTTAGTTTGAAGCTTGAGTCTGATATCTAAATTGTTTGAAGCAGTTACATGATATAATTAAACTGATGTTACGGTGTTATCAGTGGAGGAATGGTACTCGATAGGCTTCTATCTATTTCATTACATATGTCATCAAAATTAAATTAAATGAACTGGTTTTTGTTTTGTAGGAGGCATAATGCCAGGTAATATATTTTGTTGTTGTTGTTATTGATGCCTTGGTGCCAGTTTGAACCAAATTCCTGTTTACAGTATAATCACAAACATCTGCTCCATGTTCTGGCCCCTCCCCCCCCCCGCTCCCCACCCCTTCACAAAAAGATATTGTAGCACTACAAGGGTTCTTAATTTTGCCTGTGAAGCTTTTTAAATAATTAATACATTAAAGATTGACCAGACACAAATACTGATTAGAAGGGCATGATCCCATTGTACTTGTTCATGCTGCATTTTTATTGAAGTCAGTGTTACTGCTCATGTGAAAAAGGTGTGTAGGATGAGGCTCTTTAAAATTAAATAATTGAAGACTGAACTGTAATTAGCCCAACAAAATAAAATTTAGTTTTCAGGATGGTACAGATTGTTTTAAATAGCTGATTTGTTTTTCTGATTATTTTAATCTGTTTCTGTCTAAGAAAAAACAGAAGTTTCTGTAAGTCAATATCTGTCATCACATGATACACCATAACATTCAAAGGAGGTTATCTAAACTTAAGGTTTCCTTTGTTGAATTTGTGTTGTAATAAAAAGTGCTGAAAGTGCATGCTTAAGAAAAGAAAAACACCCATTTTGTTTTGGTAAAAGCCCATCAAAATTCAACTCTTTTTTTTTTTAGGGTGGCATTTGTGATGAAGAAACACCTAAATACTCACTTACTGGGCAAGCATGGCGTTGGTACACCAAAAGAAAGGTAAAATACACTTTATTTCTATTTTATAAAATATGTTGGTAAATACAAAAATATTTTTTAAATGTATTTTCTTGAATTTGAATTGTAGTAGCACTAACGCACATGGACACAAACACACAACATGCCTATAGAAGGACTTACCATGAATTCCTGGCCCACCCACACTTCTCACTGAAAATTACAAGGACTTCTGCATGTATAAAGAATATAGACTTGGGCTGTCTGACCCATATTCTGTAAAGCAGTTAAGCGAATGCTTAACCTTAGAGGTTGTTAAGTCTTACTGACTTCAGTGAGAGCAGACGTACTTAACTGCTTTGCCTTATGGCCTTATTAAACTGGCATTGGCTATGATTGGGTGAGATGTTCCAATTGCATTTATAATGATATTAGAGCTAGGCCCAGGCAATCCAAGACTGGGTTTTGCTTTTGGATTTAGTGCTCTTACATTTCAGAAATATTTTACATATTGTAAACCAAAAACCTGTTTTTTCATTTCCTAAAGTCAAAACCACAAGATGACTGTTGATCTAAACTGCAGATCTCCTTGATTTCCTCAGAATGCTGAAAAGCGAGAAGAGGAATTTGGTCCATGTGTTTTTTTTGGATGGTCTATTGAAGTTGATTTTTTTTAAACAAATATATTTTCTCTGTTTTAACTGTCATACAGTGCTTTATTTTTTAAAATGTAGCCAGGACTATACTGCATTACCGGGTCATTGCATGAAGGATTTGCTACTTATTTATAAACCTGTTTTGCATCATAGCTAATCCCACTTGTGCATCTTAGTAGCTTTTTAAGTAACAAGGAAGTTTACCTCTGAAATCATCCAATTAAATAACTTCTAATATTTACCGGCTTGGATCCAGAATGCAAATAGTTGTCATCAATATAATATTTCAGTTATGAGGCTTTTTGTGTTCTAGATATTTCATTTATTTATGGCGTGAAATGAAAAAGTTAGTTTTGACACCAGGGTGGTAAATCATAAAAAGAATAGGGAAATCATAGAGAGGTACGGCTGGAAGGGACCTGCATAGATCATCTGGTCCAATCCCCTGCCTGAGGCAGGATTATCCCTATCCAAACCAGCCTATACAAATCCATTGTTTAACCTCTTCATGAAATTACCATCTACCTTGACACAACACAAGGCACGACTTAGAGGCAGGAAATCATATAGTTACCTTTCTTAAGCAGTGAACATACCAAACAATATTTTAGTTGTTATTCCAAGTTTTAGTGGATGATAAATTCTAAATAGTTTTTGAATATATTTTTTTAAATATTATTTACAGCTATGTAATACAAATGTATTTATTTTTTAAGCCAGTAAGAAAAAAATATACTCTGTGAGTAGATACACATTTTGGAAGGATCATAGAAGAATCTTGGTCAATGATGAGATGCCTAAATTCAGGAAATTTTTGCATTTTATAATACCCTAGGTATCTGATTTTTGTTATGAAGTTTATCCTGTGACATACTTTAATTAAGGAATGGTGTCGTCTTTAACACAGGCCTTGCAGTTGCCATTTTGATTTATTTCTACTGTACATAGTCTCCCATGTCTGTTTTTCTAAAACACTAAGAAACCTCATTTTCTTATTAGAATATTGAAGTTGTTAATGTTTGTCGGGGTTGCACAACTTATGCCAAGCTCTTTCTTAAGGCATTACTTTTGTACTTTGTTCTTTTGAACATGAGCATTTTAAAACAAAAAGCATTCAAACCTTTAAGATACAGGTGAAAGATTTCCTCTTTAAAAGGAGGAAAATAAAAGATAGCTATAAAATCCCTAGGTCAGTACAAAATTTCACATTTCAGTTTTTGTTCAAATCCTGCATAATAACTTTAGAAATGAAAGTGGATCAGGTCTCCCCCCCCCCCCCATGAATTCACCATACTTTACTTTTCAGGTAACCTTACTGTAGAGTACAAAATTAACAGATTATTTTTTAGCATTCACATGTGTTGTATGTATAAAAATATACATATTTTATGGTTTTGTCCCTTCAGGTATTTAAGCCTTTTACAAAGTTTCCTGCACTAATTAGTTAAGCAGAAATTAGTTACAGTGCAATTACTTCAAGAATGTTCAGATTTCCTGTTTTATCTGGAATTTTAAAAAACCAGAGGATAAAACCATTGCATGTACATTTATATATAAACAATCAATATAAACAGCATGTTCAGGAACATACACATATACATATATACATACACATACATGTATGCATGTATGTTTCAGGAATATATGTATATATGTAATGTTTATAATTAATGTTTATATTGATTGTCTTTTTTGGGTGTTATGATATAATTGTGAAAAGTACTTTGTTCTCATGGTTTATAGTTTCAACAAAATCACTCTTTACAAATACATCCTTCTTTAAGGTGCACTTACTATATAATCATCATAAATACTCCATAGAAATAACTTACTTTACCCTTATGAATATATGTTCAATAGAGTATCCACATAACAGATACCCAAATATACTGTTTGAGCCTGAGAGGCATATTTTAGTGATCACCATCTCAAATGAATTCTTAAAGCAAATAGCTGCTATAATCTAAACCAGTGTCTGCTTTTTTTTCTCCTGAAGTCCTCCTAGATGCTTCTGGTTCCTCGCTGCCTTTACCCCCCCCAATCTCTTCCTGCATTCCTCAAAGGCTTTTTGAATCATCAGCCAGTTCAGGGTTGTAAGAGAATGATGTGATGTGTTCCCACCCGTCACAGGCTTAGCGAGCTGCTTTCACAGCACTCCAAGCCCTTGCTGCCCTGAGAGCAAAGAACCAAGCTCAGGACAGTAACCCCTATGTCCCAGCTGGTAGCATACTATGCTGCAGCTATAACCCCCAGGCCAGCATAAACAAGTGATTTTTGAGTGACTTATCCTCTCTTCTTTGGCAGTCCCTTATTCTGTCTTTGAATATTTCTTGTCCACAATACCTTTTTTATCTGGCACTTCCTCTTAATCTACAGCAACATTGAGTAGTAGTGGCAGGACCACAACAGCAATATAATATCCCAGTAGCAGTCCCTTGCTGGTGATGGCTAAGATTTAAGCACTGTAGTCTAGTACAATAAATGCCAAAACATTTCTCGTTTTTTCTTTTGACTTTTTTGGTACTTTTCAGGGGGAGCTTGATGTCTTTTAATGGCTTTAGGAACCAAAGAAATTCTTCATCAGCATGTTGAACCATCACTTTGTGCATAACTGTACTCTAAATTAAATTACATAGTTTTCTTACCTATTTAAAACATTAATGCCTTGACTATAATTTTGCAAGCTTGCTACATTTTAATTTCTCTAGGACAATATAATCAGTTTATTCTTTATGTTTTGAATTTGATTCTGCCCTCTGATGCTCTGCATATTAGAGCAAAGACTAATAGAAGTTAGCTAAATAGGCTGTGACAATTAAATTAATAATGCATTTTGTTTGCAAGTGTTTAGTCTTTGTGGTTTGACTGATATATGCAAAGATGGTAATTTATTAAAAGTAAATTCATGTAATTGTACTACAGAGTTTGATGGACCAAAAAAAGTTGTCAGCATAGCTATCATCAAAAACAGAAAACTGAAATAAGTTCAAAAGGGTAAATTGAAAAAAATGCTAAAATATTGTGCACCCTAGGAAGTTGGTGGTCTTTTTACAAACTTCTTAACAAAGTGTTTTTATGACAGTGTGACAGCTCTGAGTCAAAGAAAAGCTTTCACAAACTATTGAAGCATTTCTGACCTATTGCAACTTAATCTCTGCTGCTTCACATTCTCCATAAGTATTGTTCTCCTATAGGATGCACGAAAAGAAGATGCCTTGGAGGCTTTGTACAGTATATGCTCATGCAAATTTGGGAAGTAATCATAATCCATAATACAATTGTTACTAAAGTATTTTAATGTGGATGGTATTTGAAGATACAATCTACTTAATAGAAAAAAAAATTAACATGGTTAAAATAGAAGTTAGAAACGATGGGTCTAATACCATAATGCCTGTGCATTTCAACAGAAATACTGTCTAGTTTGTTACGGACATTATCAGAGAATAACTAAATCAGAAATAGAACTTACTTTTGCACAAAAAATCCTCTAAGATATATATTTTTTTCATGTTGTAGAACTGTGATAGTGATTTATCGTCAGCTTGAATGTGTCTCAAAACTGACATGCTATATACTAAGTTCAAGGCCACTGCATATTTGGTAGTTCAGCGTTCTGTCTTCATTGGACTCTAACTATATCTTATTGACAAGAAAAAATATTTAGCTACACTTTGACTATATCTAGGAGACAGTGGGTATGTCTACACGTTTATTAATGTTGTGTAGCTACAGCGCATTAAATTTAGTCCTTGGTTAACCAAGTATTAAATCAATGTGCAGTAGCTTGTACTACCCCGCAGTAGTGCCAGTACATGGGTTTTTAGTGACGCTTATTACAGGGTAGCCTAATACTACTGTGAAGTAGTAGTTTTTGCCTGGCACGCTACTGTGCAGTGTTATTTGGCTACTGCGCAGTTAGTGTCTTTTATAGATGCACCCAGTGTAGTGTAATGAAAGGGGAAGATCCAGTAACACTGATGGTGTTGGGTTACAATGTTTTTTAACCCAACTTCTAATAATATCATACTATAATCTCTGTCCTAGTAGCACTTCATTGAAAATGTCTGTTTCACTTACCTGAATATGTATGTGTACATGCGCATGTGCAAACGTGCACCAACACACATGCACACATGTGCATGCATGCGCGGGCGCACGCACACATACACACACACACACGCACACACATTCTCTTTCCCACTCTGTGAGAGAGAGAAGCAGTTAGTACATAACATGCTTGTATGTATATTGGCTCTTGTGATCATAAAATCACCTTATGAATTTTAAAGAATGAGTTTCCTTACGAGTAATTTACTGGCTTCATGGAATGGTTCGCATACAAAATGGTTACATAACTAGAGCCAGTGTTTCTAAGAATCTTTTCTAGGGACCATTGAAAAGATGTATATTTTGTATGGTTGTTCTTAGATTCCAAATATTAGGATACAATGGAAATATATGTAACAGGGATGTGTGGGGGGGGGTGTTATTAAAAGTTAATCTTCACCCCAAATCACTGAAGTATTTGTGACAGCTAAGTTATTTGAGCTTTGAAGTTTAAGGAAATACTGCAGTATTCCTGTTTGATTTACTGGGGGGGAATTTTGTCTAGAAAATATCTATATGTTCTGTTTACTGACCCTATTCCCAATCTGTAAAATAGAAAGATGTCATTACAGTTGAGCTATTACAATCACTGTCATCACTGCTAGCCTTAGATATTAAGATCTCAGTAGGTTGTTAATAAAATGCATAGGAATCTGCCAGTCCCAAAAAGAAATGTATCCCTCAGGATATTTAAAATTGTATGCCTTGGCATAATTGGTATGGCTAGCAACATCTATGGGTTTCAAATTATCTACAGTTGAACTGAAAGACTGTATCATGTTTTCAATATGCAAGCACCTTTTAATAAACATCCTATAAATAAATGTTCATTACTGTCTTATTTGCAGTCTAAATATCCTGACACATTTTTGCAGTAATGGTGCAAGGTAATATACTTCAAAACTCGGGAGTTTATTTGTTTTGCATTGATGCTCCTGTTTTTAACTTAGGATAATCTCAGTCCTGCCATCGTTAGCTGCCTGAGTCATTGTACATTTTGGAGAATGAGCTACTATTATGTATGTTCAATACCAGATATTTTAAAATATGCAAGAATATTTGCAATGTATTGGAGGGTATGATTAAGATCTAAGAGATAAAAGCTTTCAAAATGATGAATGTGGTTTTGGTGAAACAAACTAAATGTTAAGGGAGGAGTCCAGCTGAGATTTCATGCATGCTTGGAAAAATTAACTCCTCACTATTTTATAATTAAATATCAATGACCCGGGTGTTTCCATTTTGAATATAAAAGGAGAATTGAATGAAGTACTTCAGCCCTAGTCTTCTAATTCAGTGAAACAATCACTCATCCTCTGAACCACTCCTCCTCCTTTGGAGTCATCAAATCTGGCAATAACAATGTGATGCAACCTTATGCACTACTTTCTATATTTCATAACTTGACTACATAGTCATTTAAGATCTGATCAGCAGATCATCTAGTCCAACATGCTGTCTTCTCCATGACAGCATGCTGTCTTCTCAGTGACCAATAGTGAAACAGTATCATACCTTACACCTCGGAGGGAGTTGTACTCCTTATGTCACACATAGTTAACTGTACTGGGGGACTGTGCATGAAAAAAAGTGTTGTTCCTTATGGCTTCCCTTGATAACATTATGCCATCCTTAAGCACAAATGTTTGATTGCAGTGGGGAATCAAATTATGGTAGGTTGCATTATAGCCCATGTTAATGCTCATGGAGATTCCTGTTTAAAAAGCCAACAACAGTATCTCAATAATCTGAAGCAGTGAATTCCAAAGATTTCTGTAGAAAGATTTCTGCTGACCACTTTCTGCTGATCACTGGCCTCGCCTCATATTACAGGGGTGGCCAAAATACAGCCTGCAGGCCGGATCCAGCCTGCAAACTAATTTTATCCAGCCCGTGGCTGCCCCAGCGGCACTCTGCATGGAGCCAAGCCCTGCCTTCACTGGCCGTGCACCCACTAACAGCACTGCCTTGGCCAGCACACACAGCTTCCTGATGGCTGCCCAGATATTGCCTAGCTCCCCCCACCTCCCAACAGCTCTTCCTCCTGCCCCTGCTGTACTGCTTGGGGCAGCAGGCAGCATAGGAAAGTGGTGGTGGCTGCAAGCCAGGCATCAGATGACTAGCCAGGTGTGGTGGGGAGGCAGGGGGAGCTGCAGCTGTCTGGTCCTGGCCCAGTGCATGGGTCTCCAGCTCCCAGTTGCCTTCTACCCACTCCACCCACCTAGCATCATGAGCAGCCACCTGCCAATGCCTAAGTGGGTGGAAGGTGGCCAAGAACTGGAGGTGGAGTCCCACATGCTGGGGAGCTGCCGTCCAGCTGCAGCTTCCCCTTCCCACCTAGCTGGGCATGTGGTTCATGGCACACATCCCCACAGCTGCCACCACTTCCCAGGGGCAAGAGAAAGAGGAGCCACTGGAGGTGGAGATAGCTGACTAGTACCTGGGCTTTGAAAATGCATGCTGGAAGTGACTTTCTGTTGGCTGGAGGAGAGAGAACTGAGTTTGTGAGCATCAATTAAAAATTCAAAATGTACATGAAGATTCATATAAAATACCACATTTGGAGCGCTTAACTAAACAAAATACACCAAATTTGGCAAATAAGTCCTTCTCAAAATAATTATCTAGAATAGTTATAATTAGGCTTTTTTGGCCTGTACTCTGTTAAGCTGAATGGAGTTTGCCTACGTTGTTTCAGTCTGTCTTGCTGTAAAGGAAGAAAATACTGTGCAGGGTGTTTGTTTACATTTCAAATGTTTTGTTCAGAGAGGGAAAAAATCAACATTTTGTCTAAATG